>NW_017136308.1:37570-68703 GCF_001652005.2 Ceratina calcarata | reverse complement strand
CCTTAATTTCTTGAGATAAAGAATGTCCAATTCCCAACTTTTTAAATCGTAAGTTTTTTCGTTGGATTTATGTAAGTTTGAAGCGTGAATGGCAGAGTGGATATAAATTATGGAAGACTGGAGCTTCGCATGCGTGAGCGATTATTCGAATCGCCTTCGGTTGAACAATATAAATGAATATCGATCAACTAGCCACGACCTTGGAGGGATAAAACGTCGTAATAAACATGGCTAACACACCCTACACTTTTATTATTCGCTGGTGCTTCGCGCGCATTGAACAACAACGTTAACGACATACCGATCATCCGTGAGCCCATCGCCTTTTACTTTATGCTCAAATTGCGCAAGTAGCGTTATCGTATAAAGGATTATACCACGCAATGCAATAGAAAAGTCGATATCGAGGGACATAAAACGGAGATTATTATCGTAACGATATCACTTCATAGAAACGTGAAAGCGATACTAACAGAAACGCACTGTCATATCCATAATCCATATACCTACAATGCATATATGTATATTCTGAAAGTTGTTAATGATGGTCTTCGTTTCTGGACTGTTTAGACGAAACCAGTAGCGTTTTCTGTACGAACTAACGTGAGCTACGACGGATCCATTGACGATGACTCGCCGGTCCATGGCTCGGCTATCAGCTTCGAGGTCCGCGATTTTCTGCACATCAAGGTACGTCCGACCTTATCACTAATTAAACTGCATACTTTCCAAAGTTTCCAAGCTTTCTTTTCTCGCTTATTTTATCACAAAGGTTAAGAAGAGAAGCTCGGAGCTTCTGATAGTTATTGACCTACGCACAAACAACGGGCAGTTAACTATCTGATGTAATGAATCGTCGTCTACCTATCTTCAGGAGAAGTACGACCACAACTGGTGGATAGGTAGGCACGTGAGAGAGAACGCGGACGTGGGCTTCATCCCGTCCCCGGTTAAATTGGAGGCCCTCAGGCAGCAGGCGAGCGCCGCGCGTGGCACGAAGGGTCTCTACTCGGCGCGCGGAGGCTCTTCAGGGAACCTTGGCGAGAGTGGTATGCCCTCACGTGGTTCCACACCACCTACACCAGGTATCCTAGCACGTCCTTCTTTCTTTCCGCCCTCCCCGAAAATCGCCGGGTCCGGTACCGACCTGTTCTCCGGGAATTCTTTCATCCCGGGGACCGACGGTGAAAACAGACGGAGGGGAAGATCTTCGCCTGCCATGCAATACAAAAAGAGAGCGAGAAAATAACAAAGAAATACAGGCAGGAAACAATGATAGAGATAGAAAAATTGAAAAATTCGTTGTTGACACTATATGTATATGTATCCGAACGAATACCAACACTCCTAGTACCTTTGGTTTTCTCCCACCCACGCACACCTGTCCGTGAGCTTCTCTTTTACTTTCTTACCTTCCTTTTCTCCCGCTTCTAGTTTCGGGGTGTATACTCGCCTAATGGGCATTGAGTTTTGCGATTTAGATTATAGGGAGTTTGTTCTAGTTGATCTTGCGTGGGTCATTGAGAAATGTTTATCCTAATTAAATATTTACATGTTCTATTTAGAACTGAATTAATCTATTTATTTATTATATTTTAATATTATTACATTTTATCCTTACTTGTTTTATTATGGTACTATTTTGTTTTCTCTCACGTCGTAAACATAATCTTAATACTTCAAAAATTTTCTGAATGACCCAAGCGCTGTACTTATCTATCTATAATACTGTCATGCTTTGTATTATTGTGTAGTAGCAGATCTCATCTCACTTATTGCACACAGTTGAAATAGTCTACGTATAAACACACTGATACAATCAAAATATTGTCACACACATTATATTGATACACAAACACACGTCCATTGGCATACATAAGGAAAATATTGAACCAGCAAAATGATAATTTATTTACGTATTGTGATAGACTATGAAAAAATACTTTCAATAATATAAACGAAATTATAAATTATTAAATTATTATAACTTGTTTGAAGGTAAATTAATGACTTTTACACCCAGTTGTATAAATTTCAAAAATATATTTTATCTAGTAATTTCCATGTCGTACGGGTGAGAGCAACCCTCAACGACGATGCAGAAAATAGTTTTCGAGTTATTTCATAAAGTATGTTTTAACTTTGAGAGCCGCTTTCGTTCCTCCAGTGCAGAAATTAGCACGTAAAAGAAATACATGTCAAGTGTGTTCTCGGAAACTACATCGCACTCGAGTTTCATAAAAAATCGGAATACCGCAAGTTTCACGATGCAGAATAAATTCAGCAATAAAACTGTATCATTACAGAATGAAAGTACAATGTTTGCACGTAAAACGTAAATTAACAATGGTAAGAAACTTTCCATATTTTACTACAGTATGTAAACAAGTTATCTCTTTGCAAGAGAGTCATTGGATCAGTTTCACCCCTTATTGTACATACACACCTACAAAATTGGTGTTCTCGCTATAAATGAATGTTCTTCAGTAGTTGCTTCCACAATCTACGAACGCCACATCGGCGCATTGATTCTTAACTCTTGCAAGGAATACTAGCAAATTAATGAGAGAATCGCACAAAAGATTTTATATCATTCTAAGGTATACAACGTAAGGATCTCGTAAATTTACATCAATTCATGATTGTATTAACTTTTAATTTACACTCTCGAGATCTTTACGATGTATACTTTGAAACGATACACAAAATTTTGTGCAATTTCGCGAGTATTCCTTGTTAGTATTTTTCAATTTCTTTAGTACGCATTCGATCGCTTTTTACTAGTTTTCTTTGAGAGAAAGAGGGACACTTGTCGATGCACAACAAACGCGCGAATCGTAACAGATATCAGGACTAATTCTAGGTGAATTTTTTTCGACAGGTGACGATAACGATAGCGTGCGCGGCGGCAAGGCAACGCTGACTACACCACCGGCCAAGGAAAAACGAAAGAACTTCTTCAAAAAACCGGTAAACGATCTCACCGAATCACAGGGTCTGTGACTACACAAATCCTTCTCTGTGTATAATAGTCCGACACGTGGTGCTTGATTCTCTCTCTTGGATTTAGCTTAGTAGTCTAGAGCTCGAAATTATGTATAGTGTAGTGGTGGCAAAGAGTCTCGTCCATGTTGCCCGAATTTATGGCGAGAGGGACGATGTATACGGGCGCTATTTTGCGACAATTAACATTTTTCGTGAATTTAGCAAAGATTCGGTACTCGCGATAAACTTCCGTGACGTGGACGAGGATTTCGAATCTAAATTTATCTGCCGGTGTTAGAAAATATCACGCGACCACGTAAGAACTAACAAATTCTGTGAATTTGCGGCTGTATACGAGCCTGCGAGACATCGCGTACATTTATTACATAAAGAACAAAAAATTGTAGAAAGTAAAATGTCCATTTAAACTAAAGTCTTAATCAGTTTTATCAAAGATTCTAATAGTAACTGAATACAATAATTAATTTTTAATTAATCGACCATTGAATCTTTGTTTAATTCAGTGCCAATAATATTTTCTAGCATCGACTGATAAGTAAGTACTAATCATTTGCTCTTAGAGGACCATTATATCAACTCTCAAGACGAGGATAAGTCGATAATGTCAGGTACACAAAGCCGAAAAATCTCTTTGCTGAAAGTTGTTCACGGTGACACAGTAGAATAGAAATCGAGCAAAGTTGGTTTAGTACGTAGGAGATCGTTGATAGCTTAGGTCGATCAGTAGTTAAACGAATGTACACTGCTTGGCCAAAGCGGCTTTGGAAGCTAAGGATAATTAGTAAGACGTAGCAAGACGTGACCCCGAAAAGCACTTTGGCCGTGCAGGAGGGTAGGTCGCATGTCTCGAGTAGCACATGACCATTAACAGTTTTCAATGTTTTCAATGTTGCATTCCGTGCTCATGAAGTCCTACGTAAGTGAGACTTATCCGGGGACTGATCCCAGCGAGCAAGACCTTTTCTCGATTAATCCGCATTGACCCGTCCCTCGCAATTTCAGGAAATGACCGTGCCGTATGACGTTGTACCATCCATGAGGCCTGTCGTCCTAGTTGGTCCATCATTGAAGGGTTATGAGGTGACGGATATGATGCAGAAGGCGTTGTTCGACTTCATGAAACGTCGGTTTCGAGGCAGGTCTGTGATGACCAATCTAATTACGAAGCGCAATGCATTCTAAACAAGTTTCGTGCAAAGAGTTAATCTCCTGTTGTCTTTATGATTGCAGAGTAATTATTACTAGAGTAATGGCAGATATTTCATTGGCGAAAAGATCGTTGCTGAACAATCCAACGAAACGAGCAATCATGGAGCGGTCCACCAGCAGAAGCAGCTGTTTGACGCAAGTCCAAGCAGAGATGGAAAGAATTTTCGAGCTTGCGAAGACTCTCCAGGTACTGTACTGTTCTGTTCATTGTAATCTCATAAAGAAGACTTAATAATTATTAAACAAATATTAATATATAATTTAACGATCCCATTTGCAGTTGGTGGTCTTGGATTGCGATACCATCAATCATCCCTCGCAATTAGCAAAGACCAGTTTAGCGCCAACGATCGTCTACCTGAAGATCTCGTCACCTAAAGTGCTCCAAAGGTTAATCAAGTCGCGTGGCAAGTCGCAATCCAGACACCTAAACGTACAAATGGTGGCTGCCGAGAAACTATCTCAGTGTCCACCGGATATGTTCGATGTGATCCTCGACGAAAATCAGCTGGACGATGCCTGTGAACACGTGGCCGAGTACCTCGAAGCTTACTGGCGAGCCACCCACCCGGTGATCCCGGCTGTGCCTCGTCCGATGCCTGCAGCGGATGCGCCTGTCGACGCGCTTACACCTCGCGTCACATCAGGTATTTCATCAATCAAGCTGCGTCAATTACACACTGTCTCTATATATTTATTTGTCTATATATGTTGATTATCAATCTCTATATACTCTCATCGACGATCACGTAGAAGAATGTTTCCAAGTACAAATATTCTACGTTTCATTATTGCGGAGAATGGCGTAATTAGATTTCGCACGTTTTACCAGGGTGGAGTATTTGTATTTAATCCATTTGAGTCGCAAATGGTATTACGACATATTCTAACTTTGAGTACATAAGAATTAGTTAGAACAGATCGAGGACACGATTGACAGGATATTTCAACAGGATCACGAATCACAGTTCTAACATAGAATTTATTGACTCCGATGATCGCGACGTACCATTATCATTATTTCTCGTCCACGATTATTGTCAATCCTTCTCTTATTTACTCAAGCCTAACTGGCTGGGTCGAGGTTTCTCACTTGAAACTCTAACGAACCCCAATTCCGTTAACTAACACTCGACACTTCTCACCTCTTCAGGTGTCCATCATGAGAGTTACTACGGCCACGAGCCAAGAGGTAACCCAACCTTATCCCTCGAGTACAACATTCTACACACGTTCCTTTTTCCTTTTTTGATTTGAATTTATCGTCGCGCAGTTTGTGTTCCGTTACTCGCTTGACCAATAGAAATGTGTAATAGAAAAGAATCCACAAAAAATTTTGGGTAAAGAATTTTTTTCAAATACTTTAAGGGGAACATTGTCTAGCGATTTATTCATGTTTACTTACTTTTATTCGGCTCGTTTTACGACTATAACATTTATCGACTACTGATGACATTCGAAGTTAGTAATGAAACACGTCTGTAGTCAGTTCGTATCCATTAGCTGCACGTAGTCGTTGCATGGATTCGTGTTAGACTGCAAAGGCTATTTTTACTGGAAAGACTGCTAGTCGCTGGTTGTAATTTATGCATACAACCTTGTAAATTATTACGTTACATTTGATGTACATAGCACACCCTTCTTCGCACCATTACTATAATGCATGAATGACGCGCGAGAAAGTTGGACGTAATCTCATTTCTAATGAAAATACTTCGTTCCACTTTTCGATCGACTCAGCGTTCTTCAAATTAAACTCCCTTTTACCCGTTTCCTCTCTTTTCCTTCCGTACAGTTATTTTCATGCAAAATTTTACAAACATAACTTTATATCGATGATGTTGTTTCACGTATTCCATCAGGTATAGTACATAAAAACTAGCAGTATTTTCGAATGTGCGAAAAGAATACACGTGCAGATACATACTAGCGCAAGAAGCACGGCACCTTCACATTGAATTTCTTTTCAGTGACGATATATGGATCGGCAAACTTGTACCAACCACTGCAAGACAATGGCGCGTTTGCTCTCGTTAGTTTCAACCACGTTTTCATTTTGTTTTCTTTGTTCATCTCCTCCTCCTTCTTCTACTCTACGCTCTACCAGAGAAAAACAACACTTCCCTTTCAACGTTCACCCCGTTTCATCTCTACAATCGTTTATTTTAGCTGCAACTTATCACGTGCACGCTATGCTCTGTCTACTACGCTCTGACACAAGTGGATTTGTCCGTGACGTCTGCCGACGAGCATTCATTGAAAATTTCGATGGTTGTCGAGAAATAAAATCACTTAATAATGCATCAGTGCACGAAATAATTAATGTTCAAAAATTTTATTAGTTAGGGACTGTTCACGTTAAAATCCACAAGTGTACACACGGTACGCCAAATTAACGCTACATAAGAAGCTTGTTGTTGCCTATGTCTGTGCATTCTACTTTATTTTTTTCTCTCTTCTCATCGTAAAATTCTTTTCATTTCGACGGATCACAATAATCTGCATAATAATCTTCAAACGACGACAGTACACGAAACAACGTGTCGATTTCACATGGGAATCACTGCCGGTAGTAGGAAAAGAAACGAAAAAAAATGGATAAAACAAAAATCGCGATGTCCGGGTAGGATGCGATCGGCAATCAGCTCTGACTCCGATGTTCTCTTTGTTTACGTGTAAAAGCCGTGGAGGCGGTAGCTGCCACGGGAGTCATCCGAAAACAGGGCCAGGTCACGTATGGTCGGGGTGGTGAGAACAGGCCTAAAGAGTCGAGCTAAAAGCACGCTCTCGCAATCGACGACCTAGGCTCGGGCCTACCGACCAACACTCTTCCACACTTCCTCTTCATCGCTGATGAGATTTTACGGCTGACCAATTGTACTACTGTATCGTCGTATCTCCTCTAATTTTGAATAGACGAGGGGATCGAAATGACGATTCAGAGAATTTAGAGACTGTGTTAAATAGAGAAGCCTCCTTAACGAGGCCGCGTTGTAAGTACAGAAGGATTTGGTGCATGGGCCCGATAATACGGGACCTACTTTATTCCACTTGCCCAAACAGAAGGATTTATTCGTTTTAACTAGTTGGTTCAGTTTTATTCACCTTTTATGTTCCTCACGAGATTTAATTTTCTTTTTTTGACTCGGTGCATTCTTGCGGACGGTTTTCCTTGTTTTGCGGTGAGATTACGTTCTCGTTATTTGTTCTTTTCCAATATTATTCTTTATTTTGTTTTTGGTTGCCTCATAAGTCCTTCGCCAACCCTTCTCACATAGAATAGGATAATAGAATAGTCTAACGAAACATTAACGTGATATGGTTATTAAAATCGAGAGGACCAAACGTTTAAATCCGAAAGACTGTAGTACATCCGATCATGCGATTCATTCGAAGAAATTCCAGAATGTTTGAACAGATCTTCGAAATCCTTCTTTTGGACATTAGCTTGTTTGTGTTTGCCGTTTATCCTTTGTTATTATTTTACTTTATTTTATTTTTGAAAAACCATTCTGAGACTATGTCAACCCGGAGGAGGTTTCACTCGTCGACATTTCATTGTACGCGCAAGACGCATACGATATCTCGAACGTCGGAGTCTTTGCAAACCATGACTTTTTCCTCTCGTTTTTCTTTATCTTTTTTTCCACTCTCTATTCTTTTTGCATAGCTAGCTTGCATGCGTAGTGAGTTGCGTGACGTATTTCGATATTCCCATGTGTGAAACGCAAATGCATTTAATAATTAACTAAGTATAGTATAAGTGAAATAACGTTCCCATAGGGTTGAAATTTTTAACACTATTTGAGATGAAACTGGAGTATGTAAAATTCGGGAAGGACGAAAGAATTATGATCAACTTTATAAATGAATACTTAGTCTTAAGTCAAATTAACAATTCACAACTTAGCTTATGTAATTCATGTGTTGTAATTAATGCTTCCGAATTTTACGATTTTCTGAAGAAAAAAAAATAGAGTTATCTGTAACGTTTAATCCAAAAAATTTATAGGCAATCGTCGTAGGTATGGTATATGTTACAGAAACTCGACTCCACTTTCCTATTCATGTATGTCGACATTTGTATAATTATTATAAAATTAATTTGAATGAAATTCAGGATCCGGCTCGTACAGTGGCGGACACGTGAGCGAGGGAACCCGAAAATCGCGGCTGGAGAGAATGGATCGCGAACGGGGCGATCGTGAACACGACTACGGGACCGAGGAGGAATCGTACGTTGGTGATTACGGCACGGCATCGAGGCGTCGCCAGCAGCAAGATCCACGCGCATTGAATGCCATTTAGGAGCTGGGGCCCCAGGGCCAGCGCTGTCCCCACCTGCGCACCACTGCTCTTTAGTGGGGGTCGCCACTTGGTACGCTACTGAACGTACGAAACGTGCTTTTACGCTACCGTAGCGGAGAATATTGTCGCTCTGGTCTGTTAGTGGGGTTTCTTTCCTGTCGCTACCCGTAAGACGATTCATACTTTTGTTCTCGATTACTATTGTATTAGCTAGTCGAACGTTATTAGACTATCGCCTTTTGTTACAGTACGTGAGCCTCGGCGTACGCTGTTCCGGAGGTCTCATACAGAATTTAGTTCTTACCTTATTTTCTTTGTTAACATATAGGAGCCATGAATTCTAAAGCAATGCCGATTCAACATTCTAGGACAGTGTGCTTATCCTCTGTAATTTTTCTTTAATGCCCTGAATTCTTACACGTTCACTCATTCATAATACATTTTTATATGAAACCAGGAACTTATTGCGTTTTGGAATTTATGGCTTTAATTTGCAGTCAGTCTTGTAAGATCTACTGCATTGTTGTAATGAAAGAAGCGTGCACGTTCGTCTGGTTATCAGAAAAGTATACGTACTCAGTAGTCCATACAGCAGAATACGTTCAATTAAAATTTTATTTTCATTTACTTTGTGCTGTTCGTTATTGGATTATGGAAATAGTGAAGTAACTCTTGCACGCTGCCTGCGATGCGTTAACTGTTTCCTGTTGCAACTTATCGATACTGCGTACGTGCTTTCTGAGAGAAGTAAGAGTTAGAGTGAACTAGAGTTTCCTGTCAGTTTTTGTTATTTTTCCTTTCGTTGATTCCAAAGTATATGCGTAATCATTGTAACGGAGTTGTCCACGATGACGGAGACATGTAGATTCTATTTTCGTAATTTAATTAAAGAGGTCTTGTTGATTTCGTAAGGCAATCGTTTCGACCATTTCGATAGAATCAAAGCAAGTAGTTATCCTTCTAGAAACCCGTTAACGTCGTTGTCAGGCATATGGAGTAAACGACTTTTTCTGTCCTCCCTCGTTTTACAGAATTATGTGACAAATTGCAAAGCGTTCACATAAACGGAGAGCATGCGAGAGGGAAAGAAAGGGAAGGGTGTGGCCACCGATAGCTATCACGAGCATTAATTTCCAACGGGAATTCCGCAAAACGGGATGGGCGGAATAAAATTGATTAGTGATTGTCCTTGACGATGAGGTACGCACAGGATAAATCCCCCATTCGCGGAACCAGCTCAACGAGATGTGTAAACACGATAAGAGTTGTCACGTGAACAAATCAAAGAAACATACAGTAGGGAAAAAGAAGAAAGAACTAAATGAAAGAGAAAGAGACAGAGAGAGAGAGAGAGAGAGAGAAAGAAGGATTAAGGGAGAGAAAGGAAAAGAGCCCTGGGGCCTTAATTTTTGCGCTGATTCCTCCTGGGCCCCTATACCCACCCCACAAGATGCATCAGACTCTAAGATCGATGAGTCATCAGCCAGCTATAAAGAGAGCTCGTGAATCGGCATCGGGTCTTTGTTAAAACAACACAGCACTAGATCTTTGCTCGAAATTAGGATAGACGATCGTTCAGATCAAATGAAATGGAAAAATAAAAAAAAAAAAAAAGTAAAAGCAAAAAAGGAATCATGAAACTTCGACAAACGAATTTCGCGTAGAATTCTTTCAATTCGGCCGACGAGAAACATGCGATAGTTGCTTCGACTTTAGGAAGAAATAATGAAGAAACAAAAAAAGGATCGGGAGTCGCTCTAGTCGATTAATCGTTAGTCTCGATTGCATGAATAAAATTTTATTATAGAAACTTAGGGATCTCGCGGCGTGTTCGTTTCGCGGCGATCTCATGATCGAGCACGATAGAGAAATTTGATGAGATGGAAACGAATTACAATGTGAGTGGCGATGGGGTATTGGGATCAGGTAACCATTTACCTTTAGTACTGAAAGTTTTTGATTATCGACACGATGACGCGTTGATGATCGCCGCCGCGCTAGGCTGACGTGTTTATACGTTTTATTAGAGTCTATTTCGTAAAGAAAGCCACACGCATGCACATGTCTTACATGTGCACGGACAGACGTGTACAGGACACAGTCATACATGAAACACACTAAGAAACACGGTTGGTGTATATAGTATACATACATAAATAATAATGAATATACATGGTGTCCCATTTTAATTGATCCAGGCGAATATCTCTTTAGGGAATCGTTCAATCGAAAAAATAATCTTTCGATAAAAAATAATCTTTCGATTGAACGATTCCCTAAAGAGATATTCACCTGGATCAATTAAAATGGAACATCCTGTATATGTATAAATATATTGTATACGTATGTAGAGAGAGAGAAAGAAGGATTAAGGGAGAGAAAGGAAAAGAGCCCTGGGGCCTTAATTTTTGCGCTGATTCCTCCTGGGCCCCTATACCCACCCCACAAGATGCATCAGACTCTAAGATCGATGAGTCATCAGCCAGCTATAAAGAGAGCTCGTGAATCGGCATCGGGTCTTTGTTAAAACAACACAGCACTAGATCTTTGCTCGAAATTAGGATAGACGATCGTTCAGATCAAATGAAATGGAAAAATTAAAAAAAAAAAAAAGTAAAAGCAAAAAAGGAATCATGAAACTTCGACAAACGAATTTCGCGTAGAATTCTTTCAATTCGGCCGACGAGAAACATGCGATAGTTGCTTCGACTTTAGGAAGAAATAATGAAGAAACAAAAAAAGGATCGGGAGTCGCTCTAGTCGATTAATCGTTAGTCTCGATTGCATGAATAAAATTTTATTATAGAAACTTAGGGATCTCGCGGCGTGTTCGTTTCGCGGCGATCTCATGATCGAGCACGATAGAGAAATTTGATGAGATGGAAACGAATTACAATGTGAGTGGCGATGGGGTATTGGGATCAGGTAACCATTTACCTTTAGTACTGAAAGTTTTTGATTATCGACACGATGACGCGTTGATGATCGCCGCCGCGCTAGGCTGACGTGTTTATACGTTTTATTAGAGTCTATTTCGTAAAGAAAGCCACACGCATGCACATGTCTTACATGTGCACGGACAGACGTGTACAGGACACAGTCATACATGAAACACACTAAGAAACACGGTTGGTGTATATAGTATACATACATAAATAATAATGAATATACATGGTGTCCCATTTTAATTGATCCAGGCGAATATCTCTTTAGGGAATCGTTCAATCGAAAAAATAATCTTTCGATAAAAAATAATCTTTCGATTGAACGATTCCCTAAAGAGATATTCACCTGGATCAATTAAAATGGAACATCCTGTATATGTATAAATATATTGTATACGTATGTACGCAGTGAACACTTCCACCTTTATCACTCGACAGAATTCCATACGATCGAGATAAACAATGAGAGTGAATGGGAGAGTAGAGAAAGTGAATGAAAGAGGGAAATGATGCTCTGCTATAGAATCAATAGACAACGTGTAAATATTGTACGAATCCTTTAAAAGAAAAATTAATTCCCTTCCGTATTCGATTTTCTCGTCGTCGCCGCAGCGATGACCACAGTACATGTTTGTGAGTTCCCTCATTGCTTTCTTGATTTAAAATACTTTTGATCCTCGTAGTCAAACGCAGATCGGAGACACTTAGGAATTTTGCTGCAACTACGATACGAGAAACGTATTTACTGGTTAATGGATTCAATGTACAGTTACATTCATAGACATACACACATACAGAACATTCACACACACAGACACACGCATTTAATTACGATACCGATGACAGCGATCGCGAATATCGGCACTTTTTAGTAGTACGTGTCAACATCGTGTTTTAAGTAGAACGAATTAATCTCAGGCACGCCGTTGTTTGTAAATTATAGCTTTGCGACTCGAATTCTTATTAAGCTCGTTATTTGTTCGCCGGTTGAGATTGGCGCTGGAAGATTATATTGGCTGTTGTGCGTACGAAGAAAGTTACACGACAATCTTCGTGCAACGTAATTAAACAAATATTTAGATGTCCCGGAAATATCCGTAAAAAAAGAAAAAAACGTTTTCACTTTAAGTATTAGATAGGTATTTACGCGGAGATCAATCTTCGCTGAGTCTTGACTTGCTGTGTGTCAAGAGTCTACATACGCCCATACAAATTTCTATTAATATTTACAGAAATACATAAACGTATATATCTTTGGTAATATATCATTTCTTTATGACAATCGTATATTGTTTTAAGAAGACTAATTGGTTAATTTCCAAATAAGATGGTTTTGAAAAATTTGATGTCCTGTACAGGTAAATGTAGACCCTTGAACAATTTTTATTGGCGCGGCGTGCCGCACCTGATAATTTCGCTTGTCGAAGATTTCACTTTTATCTTTAGAGAAATTTTTGTAATATGGGAAAAGAAGTGAAATAGGAACAGCAACAAGTTGTTTCGAAGTCGAAATGTTTAACGGATCGTTTGAGCATTGAGCAAGGAACGATTCTAGTCGAGTGTTATCGACTGCTCGAATTTATTGTCGCTGGCTGTAAAATCCACTTTACAGCCGATGATTTTGTAAATACTAGATGAAATATATTTGCAGGACACACGATCACTGAATGAAGTCTATTTAAAGATAATCACGCTTCCACTTCAGCGTTCGGCGAGTTTACTTCGAATAAGCGAGATGCGTGCGTTTTACTTTTCAAACTTGAGAAACGAATACACGATAGTGCATACGCGATAGTCACAGTTTCTTTCGAATTTTTATTCTTCTTGTACAACTGAAGCAGTTTGTATGAAAATAGCGTTATTGTTGCACGCGTGCTCGATTATTTCAACAGATCTATCTGCTCTTAAGATTATAACTGCGAATAGCGTTGAAACGGTTAGGCTAATCGATTTAAAAATTTGCAGCAATTTTATTAACTACTTTTTCTAGCGATAGACACTTTTTTATGATGTATTGTCTAAAATCTGAAGCTCGATGGGCAGCGATAGAAACCCACATCACGCAGACCTGGAACGATTTATGTGTCTCGACACTGGCACAGACACACCACTACACACGAATGATGTATGCGATTTTTCAGAATCCTTCGATATTTCTTACGATTACGATCCTTGTAGCTACTGACGCGAAATTCGTCGGCTCGTTACGACTTCCTTTTAGAATTCTAGCGGCTTCCGGTCAGTTCTTTCTTTCCGTCTACTATATCGTTCGAGACTAGCGTTCAAATCTGTTAACACGTCCATTAAATTAAAAGCATAACAAAAAATAAGAGAAGTTTGAATCGTGATTTACAGTTTCTGCTCGAGTGCAATTCGGATCTACAAAAAGTCTCTGTAGTGTTTCTCCGTAAAACAAGCTAGAGTTAAAAGTTACGCACGCGGGAAGCTCGCTCGTTGCGTACGAAGATTGACACTTTATTCTAGTAAAGAAAAAAAACAGAATAGATATTTCCCCTGCGATAAAAGAAAAATAGTAAAAAAAATTCACTTTACAGAAACAATAAACTTTCGCTCGGAATCGTGAGACACGCAGGAACGTTGAAAGTCCAATCGGGAACACATAATCGAATTTTCTTGAAAGAACACGCAAAACGAAGTTTAAATATCGACGTTGATCAGTATACATATGTCTGTGACGGTTTACGCTGTTTAAGAGGAAACGGAAAGAGAAGAGAAGCAAGACTGGAAGCGGAAGGGTAGTTCAGAGTCAAAAGGGCGCATGTACAATTCGTTCAATGTAATATTAGGGCGCGAGTAATGGTCTTTAATTACGTGGGTGCAAATCAATCGCGTTGACTTGCACCGTGTGCACGTGAACGCGTTGTTTAGGCTGAAGTTGCTTTAACCGGCGCTCCTCGGAGAGTGTAACTCCAATTAAGAATGGTTGGAAGGTCCAATGAGAACAAAAACTAATGAATAAAGTCACGAGAACTGTCGACGAAGGATAATCGTTTTATACGATGAGCCACTTGGAAATCGATTCTCGATTCGAGTATAGATTTTCTAGTGGACTCTTCGTACATTCTGATGCCGTGCCTCGGCGTTAGGTTCGGGTTAGGTAAAAATGTCGCGAAACGACTGTCCTTGTAACGAGCCCCGAGGCTTTCGCAATAAAATATTGTTGGCCGTGATACGATGTGGTTTCGAAAGTATAGTATATTTTGTATGTACAGAGAGGAGACGCGGACAAGAATTTGTGGTGCTACGATTGCGTTGTACATACGCCACTGTCGGTTTGACTCGATGATCGTGACTTTTTCACTGATTATACATAGCACGCTACACGCGACAACACGGGAATATGTTTTCACGTGAACAGATTGGAAATATCGGTATCCTGCTAATGCTTCCTGTAATACATTCGAATAGACGTCATATGAAAATATTATAATTTCAGGAAGTTAGAGATTCGTATCGATTGTAATGTCACAAGCCGATCACAATTTAGAATTAGGATCAACTGTGTAGCAAGACACATATAAATAATTGCATGTGCGAATATTCTTTAAAAAAAAAACGCGACTGAATGTCTTTTCACTCACAGTTTAGATCCTTCTTTTGGCAAAATCGATTATGTTAATTGCCAATGCATCTCGAGTGGAAAAATAAAAATGCTGAACTGCTTTTCGTCAGACCGTCCTGTATAATAAATACGATCGTCGATTCGAATCAACCGGCGTCGCTCCGAGGACGGACCATCGCGTCGTCCTGTTGTCGCCTGTGTGTACGTCAGTTCTATTAAACGTGTTCCATTTTTGACGTGCTTTCACACGTGTCTGTTCCACGTGGTGCGGGCGCACGTTTCCGGAAAAAAGAACGAGGCCGTGCACCCACGTCCTCGGTCAATTTTTTCTTTTCGCGGCTGGTTCGTTGGATCAAAGGTTTTTCCCTGTGTACATTATCTCTATTATTCCCTTGTGCGATTGTTTTCGATTGCAGGACAAACGAGAGAGAGAGAGAGAGAGAGAGAGAGAGGAAAGAGGAAAGATTAAGGGGGGGAATGAGAGAAACGAGCTACTCAATTCGTTTTTCCTAGAGTGAATTCTATTTCGTTGTTATTGCGGTGAAATCATCGCGTGTTGAGAAACGAGAAAACAAGATGATGTATACTTGATACTATTGCTTTGCTATTAATCGAATTAATAATTCGTCTAATCGTATGACGAGTATCGTTTTTGATGAGAGGAGAAAGCGGAACAAGTATGTGGCTGTATGCGTTTGCGTGTGAATTTAAAATTGAAAGCGAAGAGCAACGAATGTTTCCGAGAAAGAGAGAAAGCGAAAGATAGAGAGAAAGAGCGATGAACAGAATGAAGTGTATGCGCGAGCTGCGGTCATTTGGTGACGGAATTGAGGCGATTAATTAACGAGATGTTGTAAATTGTTCTATAGCAAAAATGAAAAGTGCTACTGCCGTAGCAGCGCGTTTCTCGAGAGTACCTCGACGATTGCCGACACGTTCTTGCTCCTTTCGAGTTCAACGCGACGAAGTTCTAAATAAGTATGCGCTTGACCAGAGACGGCAGAAATATTCGAATGATTGGTCGATCAGTCTCAACTCGTCGTCCACAAATCTCGAGGGACGCGATACTCTGATCGTTTCGATGTTGATATGTCAATGCTGTGATGTTATCCTTTGAAAACTTCGAACAAGAAGTAATAAAAAGAAGTATTTTCCCCTCCCGTTCTCCCCTACCTCCCCGATTGCCCTTCGACGCGGCCCACTCCTGTTTTACCAAACGAAATCACCCCCGCAAGACGAATCCCCCCACTCCTCGAAAAAATGAATTTCTATTACTGTAACACTCCGCATAGCCCTTGAAACAAAAAAATAACTAGATTCTAATCGTATTTAATGTAAAGTTTATTATTGTTACATCTCAGTGAATCTCTCCTCTATCAGTGATCTCACGGAGAGAACGACGACGTGCCGACGACGAGAGCGCGTTCAATGTTATAATGCCGAAGGTTTCAGGGGAGGAAGAGGCGTCACTACACGTTGTGTATGAATTAGGGGAATCCTGAAAGTATAGCGATCGATAATCGACCAACCGTTATGCTCGTGTCTCTCCGATACGTCACTGGTACCCAAAATTCCTACATTTGTCGCATTTGTAAATAAAATTTTTATCATCATACGATGTAACCTGTTGTCATTTCAATTTAATAACCCGAGTGTCCATACTACGCAACTGAGCTTTCACACTTAATTTATTAGAATATGAGGATAAAGGTGAAAGTTCATTAAATCTAGACACGTGAAATGATAATCTTTTCTTTAGTGAATTATACGATACAAAAGTATATTTACAAATCTACCATATCGTTCGGAATAATACATACAATACAAGGTTCATTGTACTCGTTATAAGTTGCGTGAGTCTCGTGATTGTCCGTCCGCAATCTCGAAGCGATTTGTGACAATCAAAGTGACAACAAAAAGGAAAAAATAGGCTTATCGACACACGATTCGATTTCTGATTTTTAAATTGTGACGATTCTTTGGCAATCGATATAACATCCGACGCTAGCAAAATACAATGAAAAAAAGGGGCAGACAAGGGGATTATCTATTTGCAATTATAAAAAATACACACAGTCAAAAAGTAACGTTGATAAGAACATGTCTCTGGTTTCTAGCAATGGTTACATCAAAGCAGGTATATTCGATATTTTTGTACGAGAGCAATGACGTGCACGTGTGTAAATACAGGATTGTCAATACCTATTTAAACTCACGAATGACTGTTAATTACCAAGATTACCAAATTCGTCGTTTATTGAAATATTTACACGAATACTATATGAATCCTGTTCAACTTGAATTGCACGACCAAAATGGTACAGGATTTTGTCAATAAGTTAAAATTTCACTTTCGTTCCCTTAGATGCTATACAATTGCAAATAAATAATGCGGGTGAAGGTCGCAATTTTTCTTTGAGTAAATGCAATTCGCAACGTAGCTATAAATATACGACGTTAAGCCTACGGGACTACTTTGTACCATTCGAACATTGCTTTACAAAATTGTATAAAAATTTTCTGTAAAAGTATTAACATCGATTTTTAAATATTTTTGCGGCGACGCATAAATAAGTCCCGAAGGATTAATCGATATTCGATTTTCTTATCATATACATATTACCTTAACACAAAACATTTATACATATACGACTGACTATACTACTAAATAGTACGTTAATACTAAATAGTGTAACTATCGTTTACCTTTGGTACAATTCTCGCTATTGACTATAAATTATGAATTCTCTTTGTTCCGTCTAATCAACGTGATATTATCAAAACACAGCGGATCGTGCATGCTCTACAATCTACCTTCGTCATAAATAATCTCAAACTTAGAGAATTAATCCATACAAGTAACCCTTCGACAAGCATGTAAAAGAAATTCACGATCTACCTCTAAAACTTCCTCAATTTTCTATTTTTCTGCTGACGATGAATAATTCTGACAATAATTGTTCAAGCATCAAATACTGCATAATGCGTTGAAACGAAGCTGCAGCTATGAATCGATTATCTCAGAAGATCTAACGTTCCTCTACTTCCCTAGCGCAAGTCTTGTCATCTTTACTAAATTAGTGGTTGCGTTCATATGAACAAGTAATTTTCATAGTCCGCGTACGAAGACGCTGTGATGTGTTTCGAGGAGATCGGCGTCGAGGGCACGCTCTGTGGCAGTTGTTGCACTCGCGGAAGTTGAGTCGCATGTGGTACTACGATTCTCGCTTGTTGATTCAAAGAACCCATTGACAGATGATGCTGATCGATATTATGAACGTTGTTGTTATTGATCGAACTCGCGTCTTTCGACTGGTACAAAGACGGATGATTGTTGTTGTCTGCACTCTGGAAATGGTGGGCCTGATGGTTCCCGTGAAGGCTCAGTCTTGACATCGCCACGCTGATGCTCGAGTCCGACGCCCACATGCTCTGCGAACAAGACGATTGTGTAACGAATTTGACTTTCTATTATATCCTTCTGAATAATGCCGCATCGCGCTGGTTGACGCACCGCCTCGAGATCTGTCCGCGCGCGCGTAATTACGCTCAGCCATCTTGGAGCAAGTACAAGATGAGGAATTCCTTTGTGTTTCGACCGTGAGAACATGTATCCGTTTTGTTTCTTTCAAATGATTTTTCATATAAACAATTTCTTTTTATTACTACTATGGAGTAATCAACGTATAACATTGATCAGTTCGTATTATGAAATAGTCTCTTATTTATTAAGTATAGAGAGAATGAAACTCTGATTAAGACGGGGAATATTTGGTAACGATCTTAAAAAATATGAAACTGGTAATACAGTTTCTCAGTTGATTCTCAATTATATTCAGGAAATTAACCGACAATTGATATTTCGTTTACTTATAATTATAATGCTTTTCTTACTTTTCTTCTATGAGGATTGTAATCAGGATTGCGTCTTATGCGGAGATGACGATCGGTGCTCGTCCATCGTTGCGTGACTTTAAGGGGTGAGTCGTCTGGGTGCAACTTCCTTTGGTATTCCTCGCCTTCGCAGACTTCGTACAGCGAGAACTGCTCAACGCGCTCCTTCGAGCTATAGCAGCTCAATAACATCTGGATCAATTCGTCCACAGTAGTCTGTTCCGAGACTAACAGACTCTTATACTTACGATTTAATTACAAGCGAAAATTACGCGGGAGTGTGCGTAACTTACCCCGGACATGAGCGCGCTGTCGTGTATTTTGACAAGCCCACCACGATGCGTCTGCAAGGAGAATCTGCAACAAGAAAACATCCGTGAATCTCGGAGCACGTCGCATGCGCCGGTGAGTTGAAAGAGAATCAGAGAACACTACTTCTACGTAAAAACACGGGTCTCGAACGTTCAGTTAAACACTGTCTACGCAACGTACACCTTCGCCGGAAGTTTCGAGCTACCAAGAAAACATTGCTAACAGCCAGCCTTTTCTTCCGCCGCATGGCAGAAACTTTGACACTTCGAAATCAAACATTTCTTCCTGCCATTTATACACTTTTTCCAAAAAAAATGCCAATACTGAGTAATTTGATTTAATTAACTATTCAAGACATGCTCTACTTATTTAAAGTAGTTTTATACCATTATACTAGATTGCTAGGTACCATCTTCTTTTTGTATTGGCTATCTTTTTAATAACTACCCCAAGAGAAGTCAGAATAAAGTAGCTAGTGGTTATCGATTAAAAATGCTACCGAGACGACATGATAGAACACGCGTCCCTCCGTTCCATTCTTTAGATTATTAGCATAAATAAAGGCACGCCTTGCGCGCGGTCGAGCCAAACGGCCCGAAGAAGCCAGAACAAAGGGAATCTCTCGAAAGGACGTTGCTCGTAGTTGGCTCGTGCTCGTCGACCCACAAGAAGTCGTATTTACGGTCGGTCGCGAGCCCTGAAATTACGTCACGAAGCCGACCAAAACCGAGGGGGAGACGCTTGGATTCGAAGCGGTCGGAGACGTACCTGGAATCGCCACGAGGATGACACGATTGCAAAACGGCAGGCCTCGCGTCCTCGTCCAGGGGTAGCACGGTCCTCACGTTCGGTCTTCTCACAGTGACCTCCATGGTGAGGTAGAATAGCCTTGGATCGCGATGCCTCATACGATACTTGTTCAATAAGTTCTGGACGATCTCACGGCATGTCGTTTCGTACGTGATGCTCAGAGTTTTGTACTCGATGTCCGGCCGCAGACATTTCGCGTACACCTTTATGGTTGTCTGTAAAAAAAACAACAGTGTCTCATTACAGAAATATCCTAGTTTAATGCTTAGAAAAATATCCCGAAAGTCATAACAGTTTCCAGCTTAGGGTTTAAGGAACGGGTTATTCTAAGAACGAATAGGAAGTTTCCTTAAACGAATCTGTGGCGCAGGAAGGAAAGGAGTCGAAAAAACGGCGTCCTGTTGTCGCAGGAGGAGCAATAAAAAAAGATGGGTAAAAAGTCGACCCGACAAGAGCCTCGACAATTAGCCCATAATTAACCGGGAGACAGACGTTGGCCACGCGCGACGCATAAAACGCTATCAACCCTTCAGATACCCGGACTACGAGGGGATGTGCGTACTGAAAATAAACCAGGCAAGACACCAGATCACCCCGTTCGCAGATGAGTTAAAGTCGTGTCGCGTGTGTATTCATGTGTCAAGATTAGAGCCGCGTTCGTGCAGCGGTAGTTCATAAAATTAAATGCTATTCTAATTTTGTAATAGTTTGTTTATCAATTAAATCTTTCAGATAATAATTACATTCTTCGAATATACATAGCTAACAAGTTTCCTTTTTGTTCTGTCAACTAGTAATTCTAAACGTGTACAGACATATAATTAAGATGGGTAGGGATTAAAATAACTATTACTAATTATAGTCATCCGAAGTCCGAGAGAGGTCTGTCGATACACCAGATGTTACGCGTCGAAGATTTGGCCCACACGTTCGCAAGTACCACTCAACGTTTGGGAAACACGTGTAGGCAGATTTAATGTCCGCCGCGCCACGCTTTATTTCCAACTGTGACGACTTTCGCTGAACGTGCTCCGAATAAAAGAATGCCACCGATCAAATCGGGATCACGTGTCGGTGGACAATGAATTTCGCCCAGATAGAATCTACACATGAGCTAAACGCAATTCCCAATTGGATTTTCGCTAAGCTACGAGCCGTACACGACGAGCACGTTCTCTCGGAATTATCCTATTCACGAATATCATTTTATATCGTTAATACGTCCCCTTCATGATGAACATTTGATGCCTAAATTAAATTAAGCAACATGAATAGAGATTATACTAGCATAATTCGCGTCTGAATGAGTACGAAATTATTCCATGACAATTACTAAGCACTTGGTCAAATATTTTTTTAAAATAATACGTTCACTGACTCGTTAAATTAATTAAAACAACTAAATGAATAATAAAATGAGAAAATGATCAAATATTATAATAGGGAGGTCATCATAATTTTTCGAATAATAATTAAAATGTTTGTCATCGCAATAATTGTAGTAAATAATGAATAAGATGAGAGAGAAAAGTAAAAAATAGATGTATTTTCTGAAAAATTGTCTGATATTATTCTGTATTCTAAAGTAGCTCTGGCAAACTGTGCTTATCTAGAGAACCGAATTCCTTCTCAAAGTTTCGATATTTCAATTTCGGTATCAAGATGTAGCACTAGATTCGTAGTTGTATTTGCGTTTCAGCTAAACAAACAGCGGGGTTCTAGGTACGCCTTCGCAGTGGAATTCTTACTGGCATTTTACGAGAACCGAGAATCGATGGAGAGTCGGCCTGCTCCGTTCTAACTAGACCTAACAAAAGCACGTGTACACACCGTTCGTGTTAAACCATTCGCTTTTTTTTAGAACAGTTAGATATACCATGCATTTAAAATAAGTCTATCTTACAACTGTTTTGCAACGTCCACTTCAGTACAAACTATTTTATTTCAGTAGTTTATCAAAAAACGATATCGGAAAGTCACAGAGGAAATGATTAATATAACAAATACATGTATGTTATTTCTGCTCACAAATTCTTGTTATCTCTTTCAATTGTTTAATAACACTTTAGTACTCTTATACTTCTGGTAGGCTTTATCTTCTTGATAATATTTCCTCTGAATCTGTTTTCGTAAAAACTGAAGGAATGATTGTACGTACGTATCCATAGTGGCGACGCGGAGATATAGCGAGATTTCTGATTCATCGCAGAAATACCAATACGCTTACGCGCTGCCATTAATGCGGTTTACGCGGAATTCTCAGGTGCTCGTGCACCGAGGTATCGATCTTTGTTCGACTTTTTCCTCTCCTTGAACGTGGCTGCCACTTGTGGCAGTTTCTTGTTCGATGACTCCAAATTCCTCCTGCAACATCAACTTCCCGGAACTTTGGTGATGTGTAATTTGAAATCTTGTCTTCGCTTTCTTTCTGGCCAAACGCAGTCTCATTGTCAGGAATCGTAGCGGGTCACCGAGCTATTCTATGTATAATCAATTTAGAAAACTTCACAAAGCGGTCCCTAGCAGTAAAGTTTATGACCCTATTCTGCACTGTTAGGCCAACTAAACTAAATAGTCGGTATTTTCCGCCCTTTTTTACACATCTGCTTACCAGATTTTACCTTCCCTTTTGTCTTTCCATCATGCTTCGTTAAATTCGAAACGCTTTCTAAATTTATTGCCTGCTATGGTCATTCTTCGAGGGCTCGGAGAGTCCCGCACGCGTCACTCAAGGCCGATACCTTCGAGTAACCGCCAACTCAGGACGTTTACCTTTCTGCTCATCGAACTTTGACAAATCCAGTCATCCATTCCATAACTTGTTAATTGCCAATCATGCTCACCTCGTCACTTTACATTCTTTTGATATTTCCACTAGATATCTTACAAGCTATTAGTATCTAACAAATTCTATCAAAACATTTTCACATGTGTATACTATGATAGTTATAATTAACTCTAATGTCAAATCACTCATGATAAAGATCAAATATGTTCATTATCTCGCATCCTTTCAAGAGCAGACAAGTTACTCCAATGACATTTTTGCGGCGTAACCAGGTTGATCGTGTTGTATTTATATAACGGTACGGTTAAAGTGGTACATTCCTGGCGAACTCGAACCATCGATGACGATCCAGGGAGGAGCCGTCTACGGTCAATCGGCGGAGCGTTTCCCTAGCGGCTAACGAAAGAGAAAATAATGCAGAAAAGGCACCCATATACATATAGACGACCGCGTACAAGTGTCAAAGGGAGGGTCTGCGGCTCGTCAGCAGTCGCTTTGGGAAGGAGAGTTGCCACCCCGGGACATCAATATCTTCCAGCCTGTTATGTGAGCACCGAAATACACGTTAGGATATTTCGGGGAAGGTGTCCATTTGGGTTAACAATATCGTCTCAGCAAACGTAACCGCATGGAGACCATTACATCATGAAAAATATAAAAAAGCCATTTTTGTGAACGCTATGTATCTATTGAAGAATATTAAATCGATTTACTTATTGTCTACTTTAATCTAAGAAAGTGAGACATGATGTAATAACTCACTCGAACCAATTAACGTGGAATTTCAGTAAATGAATTAGAACATTTTTTGGTAATTGAATTTTCTATGTAACTGAATAACTCGGCACGGAAGACAGAAGAATTAACGGTTCCCCTTTGAGAAGCCGAAGAAAATGTCTATGTAAACGAGTCGTTCTGATGGGAAGGTTAACAGGCAGGAATTTAACGAGGAGGAAGTTCAACCCGCGTTAAATGAAAATCCACTGGATATGTAATCTGGCGTAGCGGGACGAGAGTAAGTAAAAAAATTTAGGGAACGAACTCGAGGGTGAGCATTCGACTGGAATGAAAGTCGCCATATGCTGGCAAAGTGTCTTATAATGAAGGGTGCTTCCTTAACAGGAATTCATAAAGCCCTATAAACCCTCCGTGCTTCGAAGAATGCGTTTCGAGGCACTTCCAGGTTTTCGATCAGCGAAATCACCGTTCAAGGGAATCTCCGTATTGCTTCGTTTTAATTCAGAGAGTATTTCCGTGAATTCTATGGTGAATTTCCACGTACGCGAATTTAGCTGACTCATCGGTGTTACTATAAATAGGTACGGTGGTATCGACGGCTTATCGTTATCACTGTAGATGTAGGACGTCAATATGTCGAGTGTTCCACCCGGTATGTCTCGCGTAACCCCTTTTCGAGGCAAGGAAAACGACACCTTTCAACGGAAATGTTGTTGCACGACCTTGCCGTTATTTTAATCAAGTAATAAATTCATGTATAATTATCGCCTATGAAAAACCTAGCCACTTATGAACGTTCACCGCATTTATTATAATAAAAAGAAAATTTAGACGATTAATTATGGCAAAGAAGGTGACATTTATTTTCATCTTCGAGCAATCGGAATGACGGGCCGATCCTTTGAAAATAGCAAGAGATCGGAAAAAACAGCGCACTTTATAATTAGAGCGAGAACAAAATCATGCAAGGCTGGTTTGAGAATCGTCTAGAATTTCTTCGCGCCTACTGTCCCACGCCAATGAAACCAGTCAACGCATTGTAATATTTTCAGCTCTCCTCTTTTGTTGCTCATATGTCATGTCTACTTTATTGCAATGAGCTTCATTGTACGCACTTCTATAAAGCCAGGACCGAACTCTTCATTAAAATAATTTGTTATGGCAAAAGGCAAAATATCACGACAAAAACTTCTAAATTTTCCCCTTTCGTCGCATAGAATTCGACAACGAAGGATTCATTAATTTTCATGCGAGCCCACGTAGACTGCCACGCGGTACACAACCTCGGGTTGAATGGTGGCAGTATCACCGAAAGGTGTCCCAGGTAGGAGACCCCCGCATAATAAATTCCTTATCCCAGAAGTCTATTGAATCTCGAACGACGGTCCTTCCCTTACCCCGTTCTCTCAACTGGCACGTGCTTTTCGACTCTCAGCTGCCGCGTCCTCTCACAGAGTTTTCAGGTGCTGTTGCCGTTCAAGCACGTGTCCCCTCTCTGATTTCCGGCCAGTGAAAAAAAAAATGGAAAACGAAGACGAAGGAGGATCGCCTGGCGACGCTTAGAACAAAAACTCGCCCCCGGACGCGACACGAGGAATTCGTATCCTTCGCCTCGTCTCCTCGCTCCTCCGAAGCCACGAAACGATCGTTCTGCACGGTTGCACCGACTTCGACGACGGAAATCGAGGTCACAGGGTTCTGTTCTCCGCGATCTCACCGTGTCAGAAGCATCAAACGAGCAGGATCCTCGATAGAAAGTGATTTCATTACAATTACACGAGGCTTGTATTACTGGAAAGATCGGATTCCTTCAGGCTTTGGATTGAACGATAAAATGGATATCCAGTATACGTGGAATGTACAATTGAAATTAAAATAGCTGTAATCTTGTAACCATAGTTCGGTTCGAAAGTTATAAAGAACTAGCTGAACAGGTATAATCCGAGCTGTCACACGATAATTTATTAAGAAAACCTTCGTTACTGCTGTCATCAACGTTGTTTAATACAGTGTAGTCAGCAAAAAATGATCGCGAGCTTCCAATATCGTGTTCGTTGTCATCATTTACGTTAATTAAATCAGCAATTTCAAATTATATGTATTATGATTATAATAAAAGTGTAAAAATTAATTTTATTACGACTCCCGTGGAGATTCTATGTTCTATGATTAACGAAGTAACGAAGTTAAGGAAATATTGATTAGATTTTGATTATGATTTCCTGCAGCGGCAAGAGTGGAGAACGATGGGTGGTTACCCAATCGGCAATTTTTATTCCCGTTAGACATTGGGCAAAGTTATGTAAACCGGGTCGTGCGACGATTCGAGCACAAAAGAAGCCACGAGCGATGGTGTTGGTAAGTACTGGTGGTGGCAACGCGTTTCCTCGCCACTCGCTCACGCGCAAATCGTGCAAGTTTCCATCCAGGCGTGCGAAGTGTGCTCCGTTCGGCAACAATTAGGCCTTCCCAGGCTTTCGTGCATTGTTCCGTGGCGGGAAAGTGCCATGCCGTCGCGAAAGTAACAACCCGCAGGAAACGAGAAGCCCACGATTTCTCATTGAACTCGGCGACAAGATCGTTCTGGATCGCTCGGGACGATCCTGAAAGATGCAACGAGTACAACCGCATTGTTTCTAGGCACCCAGAGAGAGTGCTTTATCGTGTTCCCGATTGAAAATGGCGCGGAGAGTAGCTCGTAATACTTCTCCGTTATTTCCTTTCTAATTTGACAACAAACTATTCTTGCATTCAGATTCGAAGGATAGTCTATAAAATTTATTTAACAATATCACTCAAGTGAAAGTATCAATTAGTTGACATATTGGATTTTCATTGCAAGGGGTAGACATGCTGAATCATTATAACGAATATTATACCAGAAGTCGTGTACACAATGGAATAAAAAAGCGGACGTTATTTCGTAACCACATTGCCAGTCGGTTTGCATATCCTGTTAGTGCAATAGTACGCACCTCAGACGATACTTTGCAACGAACAATGAGGACTTATCGAGAATTTGAAACGAAATAGTGAATGCAAAGCACACGAGCGATCAATGAGAGTACGATTAAAGATATTTTTTCAAATGACTTTATGTTTTACGGAAAAGTCGCTGCATAGTCAGTTCGATCTCGGACGCCTGAAAATCGCGTGGCGGGGTCAAGAATTCCTCGCCAGGGTCAATCACTGTTACTGGCATTAACGGAGCTAGGCATTTCGTCTGACCAAGCAATTACGCGGCAACGTCATACGTTGATTCGCGACTTTTCGCCGACAGCTCAGTGGTTGTAACAGAAAGGAAGAAATAGCTCTATTTCGAAGCATACAATCAAAAATGTCGTTGACATTTATCAGTGTACGATCCTCAATTTATATTTGTTGAAAAAACGAAAGTAGACTTTAATTAACAAAATGATATACACTGATAAAACCTCAATACATCAATTACGAAATATAAAAATAAAAAAACAAAATCAAGGCAGATGAATGAATGTAACAATTAAATAACAAGAAGAATTTATAAAATGACCAGCAGATCCTAATCGCGTTGTCAATCAATTGTTCTTGCAAGCCAACACATTTTCTAAGTTGATGAATACATATTTATCCACTTACCTGCGCCCTTCAATCCGTGAGACGCAGATAAACGATATAATTAATAGCTCGTTACGATCCTTAGGAACGAAGCGTGAGCCCAGAACCGTGAATGATTTCATTTAAAAAACCGCATAATCAATCCCCGTTTGAGCAAATTCCATAAAATTGCTTTCTACCTAAGTACATGAGTTAATGAACCGCTAGTGCCGTGGCACGCTAAGCTTTATCGTGGTATCATAAATACCATGAGATAAATGAAATTACGTGCGATCGATGTGGAAAGACGCACTTAAGAACGGACTACGAAGTTCAAGAAGCTCGATACCTCTTGTCATCGGACCGATTTCAATCGATTAACGTGCACACGTGCGACTATCGTCGCCCGCAAGAAAACAAGTACCTCTAAATTCGATCTCAAGTGGCTGTACTCGAGTCTGATATAAATGAAACAATTGAAATTATTGATTTATACCGAGCCGTTGTAGAATTGTATCTTAATACAAGAGCACGATACCTACGCAATTTGTATCAGAATAACGCTTGGAAAATACATCAGCATTTTCCTTAAGATCTAAGAATAAAGCAGACTATCTTTCTTAGATTAATGCTGCATTTTCTTCTATCTCACTTTTAATGTATTAATTTCTCAATATGAAATATGGTGTCTTAAAGGACATTTCATTAGTGACAGAACATGTCATTAAACAGAAGGGTGCAATCGTTTGCTGCAGACCACACAGAGGGAGGCGTTCTTGAATTCGTCCGCCACACCGCGTCGGAGTGGAACCGTGTCCGGTCGTGCACGTCCGTCCATCCGACGTCCAAGTGGCTGACAATTGACACCCGTTTCCGGCGCTTCCATGAAAGAAACAACGCGGAGGAGGCTCTTCGAGGCGAAATATGGGGCACGTGCCCTCATCGTCGCATCGCGTGCCCGCTTTCACGTGCACGCACGCCCTCTCGTCCAGCGTCTTCCTCCCAGTATGCAATATGTTCCTGGTACACAGGAACATAATACCGTCATGCTGGAAAGCTTCCTTCCTGCGGCATGTCCTCCAAATCCGATGCTGCTTCTCCACGGCCATATGGCACCGCCGCCGTCTTCATAGGTTTCTTGGCACGAGATGAAAGCGCAACTGCACGAGATGCATCGTTGCGCGTAGAAACATGTATGGTCGTTGATAATGATTTTTCGGTCGATGAACTTCACTGAATGATACCCAGATAGAATAAACTTTTTCTCTGGTGATGGTCCGATCATTGACCGAGAATGTTATTCGCAATAAATAGCATTGGTTGAGTAATAAAATCGGATGTATAAATGCTTGAACGCCTCCTTTAATTGAATCGTGTCTCCGATCCTATTGCGGCAATTTTTTGGTTCAGTAACCATACAATGGGCAATTTGTTGAATGGAATAAGCGCGTTACGCTACGAGTCACATACATTACTTAAATACTGACGATAATGAAATTAAGGACTAGTCACTGTGTTTCGGTGAACCTGATTGTTTCAGCAACCACACTTCCACCTGTTATTTTACGAGACCGTAAGGAAGCTTTGGCTTTGCGAAATCGATATTTTAATGGACATTGGCCAGGAAATCGTGCAGCTGTTTACACAGGGTGTCACGAAGTGCGTCCACTTCGGTTTGAGGGCCAGTAGATGGCTGCCCGATTTTTTAAGCCGGTGCCACTCGAGAAGGCTCCTGCGAGTAAATATGTACGGCATGCATTCGTCGTCCGTTGGCACTGTAGTCTTGAGGAGAGGCGCGTGCTTCTGGTTCGCAGAACGTCTAACGAAGCTCTAGCTACTGTAGTCCGTGACTTCTTCAAGAGATGAGCCACTTGATGCGTCCAATTAAAATGCGGTTGCCGCTCGCGGAATCGCCGAGAGGAAAAGAAATTCTGTGACAATTAAGACGAAGACCACTGTCACCGTATCAGATTTTCAGGCGCATCGAGACACGGTGAAAACCGGCTGGGTCTCCACGCTGTTTATTTCTTCATACGCTAGTCTATTCCCATTGCTAATTGTGATGCCTAAGTCAGAGAGTGACAATCGCAAAGTTTGTGGGTCGTACTGCTTGACGACCGGATAAATCAAACTGTAAATCCAGTTCGGACATTAGTCTGACTATTCGGCTCTCCCGAGGCGGATAGGAAACGTCAAACAGTAACGTTCCGCGTAATTTACGTTCCAACTGTGCGCGTTGAGTTACGACGTGTAATTGTCCCAATAAGACTATACCGCTACCTATGTCTGTCTGCGTTGGTTCGCTTAAACGCGACTCCGATGCACGTCCGCCTTTTACGATGACTAATTGAACACACTACACCGCGTGCAACTTTCTTATTAACTTTTACTTCTACGTTAATAATACACTTCTCGACAACGGATCGATCAATCTTTCAAATTACCTGTATCTTTGAAGTCATAACGCTCACAATGTGGCAGGAAGCATTCAACGATTATCGTTCTTGCTACTGTATTCAAAGGAAGACATTTATTTGCAATGTTTAATAATTTTTATGTATTCTCGACAAGTGTGACTGAAAATCTTGTTGAATTTTGCTCGATTGAGGATTGTATGGCCTGATTATTATTTAGCTTGGTGATAAAATTCAGTCATATATTTTATAATATTCTCGTTCTCCTTTTTATTTGTTTATATTTACTAGTGCGGTCTGATCTACGATATTAAGAGAACGGGAGGTCGGTGACAGACGGTCGTCGCAGGTCCGTATAATTGGTCCTTCCTCTGCTGCTGATTGTTTTAAACGAGAACAACTCGACCAACTTTAAGTCCCCCGTTACCACCAACACGCGCGCGATTATTAGCGGCACAACCAGCATACACGGAACGCTTACATCCGGTTTGTGGACCGTGGAAGGGTGACAATACAATTCCACGCTAACTCGAGGTAAGTACGACTCTAATCTCATAGAGAATCGCGTAACATCGCTCTTTTTCAGTCACGACATTATTAAGTCCATCAACTTTTATCCACACTGTCCGCTCAGTTTTATTTTCCTTATTACTTGTATATGCTATGTACGATACGTACATCATGTACGTTCCTTCATGATTTTTAAAAACTTTATGCGATATGGAAAATATAATAATCAACGAAAACGTTCGAGCTTAATTTGTACAAGTATACGTTTCGTCATGTTAATTTAAAAACTATTTCACTGAACAATTTCGCATGATGCGTGGTCACGATACGTAGACAAAAAGCGATACATCGCGGTCACGGAAGGGTGAAAGACTAACTAACGTAAGACTGCGGTGACTTTATCTATGCACGTGATCGTACGGTTTTCAGCGTTCCTACGTTCCTCGAGCCTGGCCCTGGTAAAATGTCGCCCCTTGCATCCTGCGCACGATGCACGCACCTGACTCGGATTGTCGTTGCCATAAAGCGATAAGGTCGACAAGGGAAGGTTATCTGGAACGGAGGTGGTTCTTTACGTGAATAATGCAAAAGCAGCGAGACGCAGTCGCCGCGAAATATATGCACGGAGTCTTATAGAGAACCGCTTAAAATTCCATAATACCGTTCATCTCTAATTAATCGTCATTCTTCGAATGAAGGGTGAAGAAAGAATTTTCTTGTTCTTGCAGAGAATCGTTAACATTGAACGAGATTGCAGGTCAAAAATAAAATGGGTGAGCAGTGACGACCGGCTTCATTTAACCCGCCTCCTTGACTTCACTTGACCAAGTGTCAATAAGTCCTAAGCTATGTCAGGACCGAAAACCAGCTGAAACGTTCAACCTTCGACCATTTCAAGTTTTTCTCGAGATAAATGATGATTTCAAATATTCCTCTGCTCTTAATTAAATGATACACCTTTTGTAATAATGATTTAAAGTGATGCGATTTTTCTGAACTTAGTACACGCGTGTCTATTAATTTGATGACTATATATAAAC
>NW_017136308.1:32859-36941 GCF_001652005.2 Ceratina calcarata | reverse complement strand
ATTCTCAATTTTAAGGTAAATAATTTCTTTTTCAAAGTGAATATCATTATAAACTCAAGTTTCCAATTGTAAATTTTATTCTACACTCCGACGGGGAACTGCACCTGCAGTTCTCAATGGTCGAGTTTCGTCTACCGTAAATGGCCTGTCGAACGATGAGGTATATCACGAATCTATTTCCAGAAGTCGTTCGTAAGTCTAATATCGGTGTCGCAACAAGCCGCGACGAGGTTCATTGCACCGGAAGTTTCGTGTTCGTGCTTTAACTCTTTCGTCAGAGTAGTGAGGAAGCTTGAAATCGCGGTAACACTGAACGACGATAAGAAACTCTCACCTGCGGTGGACTTATGGGAAATTGTCCCGGCGCGCGATGACTATCGTATATCATTGTTAAACTGTGATTGATAATAGCTGTTAAAGGATCCTCTTAATCGTGTTTGCATTTCTAACAACGATCGCTGACACTGGCGAACGCATATAAACGCGGCTCTAATCGTGAGTTATTATTATTAATTCCAAGTGACAATGGAAAACAATAAATTTCATCTATCTCGCACATAAAATTTAATAAAAAGGCAAGATTGATATTTTTAACCCATTCGCTTGTAAGAATACATGCATATGCGGTGGGGTCGACGGTAGCGAAGCAAATAGAGGGAGACGTTTCCAGCGACCCTTGATAATCAACGACTCGAGACACCCGTTACATCGGCAGAGATACAGATACGCCGCGTTACTGGCGCCGTGCCTATCATTACGTTGTTTAACTCATGATACATCGTAACACGTACGCTACTGTGGCGTGTATCACAAACGTTTACGCGTTTCAACGCGCGCGCGCGCGCGAACCTGCTCTTGATGAACCTGAAAGCTGATCGGTCGCATACTATAATAAACTACACCTTCATCTACTGATCATTAAATTGATACACATCTATTAAAAATTACCATTCGCATTTTGGATACATAAATAGCCAAGAAAATATGTTTTAATAACTATTCTGTCATTCTTATTTAAAATATAATTTGTTGTACATATAGACGCATTAAATGCTAGCTATATTTATTAAGAATAGATAATATCGATTAACATGGATGTAAATATATTTTGGATAAGCGAAGGAAAAGAATGATTGTTACGAATGAAAGAAATTGTAGAGAAATAATGTCTCATGCCTTCTGACTCAGGACCACATCGTGTCCGCATTTCCGGCTGGGCGGAACCCTCGCCCGTTCCCCATCCGGTTAACTTTCGTGCCTGTATCCCCGGATCAATGGTTCGCATCCTATCCTCCAATTCATTGATACGGTTCCGGCCCTTCAAGCTTTCACCACAATGATTCACGCTTGTGTATCACTAGTCACCAGGTTTCATAAGCGATTTCATAATTATCCGGTAACCACATTTTGTCACATTGACTGTTTGCAAGAAACGATTATATGCCCGCATGGAAATGTCCTAGTCATCGGCGCCAATAGGATTTTCCTTAACACGGGATGAAAATTATTCTTACCTGGTAAACGAAAGTTCTAAGAATTACCTATGTTAAGATTCTTACAGCGACCAGACAAACCATGGATGCTTTATTTAGAGTGAAATATGTTAGTCTTTTAAGAGAGCGATAGCTAGGAATGAAAGTTTAAAATTTAGGTTACTGGCACAGAGTTAATGTCACGCAGAAAGGTTCTTCCAAAAGTCAAAGAGTACATTCTCTTAAAAGGGGGTCTCTAATTCCTTTGAACTAAATGTAGGGTTTCGTGGTTTCACGAAAACAGGGACTTTGTTTCCTAACAATTCAGCAACGCGAGGCGCTAGCCATAAGGCAAACACAGTTATCAAGGAAACGTTCACGAGAAGATATCACGCGAAGATATAAAATGAGGGACCACTGCGAACAGAGCACAAAGGCGGTAAAAGAGTGTATAAAGAGATCGGGCGAAGGAAAGTACTTACTATACCGAGGGAGGAGATTCACGAAAGAAAGAGTGAATGGGAGCACTGTGTTGCCAGATGGTCAGACTCGCGGCGCGTCGCAATCTCGTTCCATTACTATACATATATTTCCCAATGATGAAGGAAGATCTTTACCGTTGGATAGGAGAACGATAATCGAACCGCAACGTTATTGTGCGCGGCACCGCTCCGACCTCTGATAATCAATGAAAATTTATTGACGTAGTCAAGGAGGAGCCTGAATCGTTGCGAACTCCAATTAATAGGAACGTCTGCACAGCGAAGGGGAATTTAAATGGCGAGATAGAAATGTCTCCGCAAATAGAAGACTGGTTGATAAGCGTGGCCGATTATCTCGAGTCGTAATATCGAGAGAGTATAAAGAAGAAATTCACATTCACATGCGGTTGCTGCAAACTTGATGGAGCCGCGCATGCACGCAACATCGAGCTATCCACTGGATTCGAGGAATCGCAATTTTCGTGCGGTTCTCTCATCGTCTGTATAATGTTTTCAGCGAAGCCAAGACATATGTATCACAGGAGCAGCGATCAGTGCAGATACATATTGTAGTATACGCTACTCGCTACACCCGTGCACGCGCATCAAGTAGCAGTGAGCAGAAGAAGAATTGTGAACATGTCTCGTAGTGGAAGGTGAGATGATTAATTCCTGCGGTCGGGCGAGTAACACGAAACTCCTCGTATCGAAATTTTTATCTCACGTCCTGCTCCTAAAGCGTAATAACCCGCAGACAGGTTTCATGCTACGTATTTATATAATACGCCGCATGATACACCGATTCATTGCTCTGGTATTCGATTATTCGACAAGTCACGTGTTAATTCTTTCATAATAATTCGCTAAATACGTAAGTTATGCCTCAGCTACGATGTATAAACGAATTTGTTTTGTTTTCATCAGATTAGTCTCATGACGATAAAACGTGTGTCGCATTTACAGCATCTAGATCTAGACATTCAGTAAGAAAAGATGCAACTGCTAACACGAATTTAAGATTTTTTAATAAACGTGAAAGTCACTCATTGTACACTATCAATGGCAAATTGTGCGTAGATAAAGCAAGCATCATCAATGAACGAGTGCTTTCATCGCATCGGTATCGAAGCTTCTATTCATTTCACGTCTCTTTCTACAAGAAATATCGTCCATCGTCGAATTCAACAATAAAATCTAAGTAAACTTCCTCCGACTACAAAGAGGTCGGCACGAAAAGCGACACGCAATTTCATTTTTTCGCGCCGTTGTCACACACGTGTGCGTTCGACCACACCGGGGGTGCGTGGTCCCACCTCCTTCCTTTACATTCAGCATTGTACCAATCATCGAGGGTATCATTATTCGAGCCCCGTGAGGCAGTAGCAAAACCGTACCGAGGAGAATGTTAAGTGTCGCAATCGTCATTGTTCGTGCTAGTAACACGAAGCGTTGCCATCTGCACCGGAGGAGGCTGGAACCGCAATTGTTGCCACTCGACCAGATGCCGATCGATGTCGAATCCGAGGAAAGGATTTTCAATAATAAAATTTGAGGCTCGATGTAGGAAGCCGACAGGATGCGTTGGAAAGCTCGAAGTCATAAATGATAAATGTTTAATAGCTCCGGAATTGAGATCTTTGCTAAACGTTCTTAGGAACGGCTTCAAGAAACCGGTAAGGCGTGTAGATAAACGTTTGCTCCGCTGGATGAGGCTTGATACTCGTACCAGTCACCAGGCAAAGGGAATCAAGGACGCTGTACGTGCGAATTCGCAGAATGCGGCACGCAACCCACGGATTGACATGATTGTCTTCGATACATGCTATATTAACACATGGTGACACAAGACCTTTTGGCACCTGCGTATCGACCGGTAGTCACTGATCTAGCTGGCAGCTCTTTAGCACGTGCTCACAGTGTGAACAGCGCGTAGTCGTGGGCAAACTCGAAGCCACGGTGCCGAACAAATATGTGCTTATTGAACAGATATATAATTTCTATAAGTGTTTCGCAAATTGTAGAAAGTGCCGTGACTCCCCGAAGAAAAGTGAAACGCGATATAAAAACGCTGTTGTAGGTTTTGGATTTTAGATTTTATTATATAAATACAATAATTTAATTTTGTTTC
>NW_017136308.1:29162-32643 GCF_001652005.2 Ceratina calcarata | reverse complement strand
ATAAGAAATAAAGATAAATGTAGTACATATAAATATGGATATTAATAAAATAGATCAACGTCTGAATCATATATACATATATGCAGCCTTCCGTTTAACCGGAGATGATGATAATAACCTTTCAATAAGGAGTAAAACATTCATCCTTTACAAGAACTTGATTGTACAGATCGCCAAGATACAATGAATGTGCGAAGAGGACTCCAATTTGACCAGCATTCGTCACGAGTAGCGCTACGATGATTCCCGGTAGTACTACTTACTCAAGAGTAGTTTCGCGTACTCATTCAGCCACGCGTGTGAGTAGTCAGCACTCAGTAGCCAGCTGCGGGTGCTTTTACCGGTGCGGTGGCTCGTGTGACCAATCCCGGTCATATACATTCATGCTTAAGGAATTCGTATACACCGTTTTGCTCCTGAATGGGCCTGGCCTTCGATCGAGTGTGTTGCTCGCAATCAAAGTTTCTTGTTCGCGGTAACGATCGGCCTTAATCGTCCTCGACGTCGTTCGTGCGAGGAATCTCGTGTACGCTACACGGATCCCTTGCAACGATCTCATCCACAGTTGCATGTACTTGGAAGGTGGACGTGCGTCACCAGTTGCGTAATAGTCGATTGTCGTACACGCGTTAAGCAACGAATTCCGGCTGGACGATCGGCTAAATCACGGATGTAAATGTAACTGCACGCAGTGATAACAAGGGCCACGTTTCAATTTTGAATTCGCACTCCAGCGGCATTGAAGAAGCGGAATTCAGCCGTGACGATTAATCGTCGGGAACGACATAACGACCGGATCGGTTTTACGGTAATAAACGAGTCGTTCTCACGATTTCATTACAAATTAACTGCCCACGGTGGTCCTTGCGTTAGTTTCTATACTATCTTTCTTATTACTGTTTATCGTTGAATATTGTCGTGAATTGATTCAACAAAATATCATTTGTAAAAATAGAGAAACCAATGAAATTGAAGTCCTATGAATCTGACTTGAAATGGATATTATCAATTTATACTACACACAATCACTGTTAGTTCAAGTCAATTTCTCTCATTATCTCATCTATTATTAAAATTCTACGTTTGTAAAATCATGCGATTCTTTTGATTGGCGTCAATCTTTAAACTAGACCATTTCTTTCTGTCATTGGAGAGAGCAGTTCGAGGAAAAACGGGTGAACGGCACAGATAACTGGAGAAAAGGGTGGTACCATGAATGCTGAGAGTAGCGATAAACGGAAAAAGAAAACGGTTTTATTTATATTCCATGATCGATAGGCAGCTATCTCAACGGAAGTCAAATCACCGATTCTTAGTACTAATTGGTAAATGGCGGAAGTCTAGTTGAGTGTTCCACAGCCACTGCGTATGAATCTAATGTTATCTAAAGAAAAGACCACTGGCAGAAGGAATGAACCGCAATTGTACAAGAATCCCGGCCTTTTCCCGCTTATCTCGTTGGATTCACTTATGTAAATCAGGACTACTTCGCCAAGTCTGTATCCGTTTCTTATGTATTACATCTACAGATGTAACGCATCTCAACATTCTTGTTCTGTACAAAATATTTCTTAATAACAAATAAACTCTTTATTGGAATAAAAGTAAACGATAATAGCCTGTTGAAAGTAAAAAATGAGCATGGCTTCTAGTCCAACTATAAAATATTAGAAGATATACTCCGGCCAACCTCAATACTTCTTCTGTCGCACATGTCAACGGTGTTTTCGTTCGGGTGTTTACTTAGGCACTCGTTTAGAAATCACATGTCCCTGATGCGCTCGAACAGAAGAGTTCATCTCGCATCTCTTACGAAAGAACAGAAGCATATAATAATCTATAATTATCTAGGAAGAAACAGTTGTGTGTTCCGTATATAAATAACCCGCGTAGGTGTTACCGAAATAACACCCGAAAGAGGTTTATCTTAATAGTGTTCCTGATAAAGATCGATCGGTGCAACAACTATGGTTCCCTTCGCGTTTAACCATGACGTAACGACATTCCACTGCCATTGGAAAGTGCCTTTATACTGTTACATAACACTTACCATTCCGTGATGTCATTAGTATGATGGTAAATCAATCGATATGACGAATCGAGGTACAAATTTTCTCCGAGTGTTCGAATTTCTACGATCGTGTCGGGCTCGAGCCAGTTTCTGCATTCTCCGACGGACACATAAAAAATGATACCTTTATGATGAGCTATGCGGTTCATTTTATAGGGGAAGCAGCTCCTTGGAACTGGCTTGATTATGGGGTACTGTGATTCTTATCGTAGGGTTTACGACAAAAAATCTTGAAGAGAAACGACGAAACGAGCTTTCCTCTCGGGGTCGAATTATGCGGGTATACGAACAATAATTAATGCGATAAATTATTTATCGTGTCCCGCGTTTCCTGGTTTGTCGATGCAAGGAACAGGAAGTGAAAAGACAGTGACCTGACAGACAGATTTCTCAGGTTCGTTCGCAAACTTGTTCCTTTGTGTCATTGTGCGTCGCGGAAATCCAGTTGCGTAAGGACTATTCAGATATTGTTCCTGAGACAATCGCGTTATTACAAATTGGCAAGGATAAATATGTTCTTGTACTCACTTGTTGACAGTGAGATCGATTTGAATTTATCAAATGGTGTGAAAAAGAGACTCCATAATTATTTTCAGCATTTCGTAATTGTCCTTTCAGTTAAAAATATATTTAATAGTATGAGTATGNGTATATAAATTAATTTTCATTATACATACTTTGAATTTATCTTCTCAATGCAAAATATTATCTAATAATGCTTGTATCATAAAGAGGAAAAATACTCGATAAGCAGGAGATGAAAAGAGGTGGTGCTTCTTTCTTGGTGTCGCGAAGCTCATACCTTGAATTAAAAATGACTCAGCCTGGGCAAGGGTTATTAATGTACGGATCAGTTACTATTCATTTTGTTATAAAAATAGAGACTTTATAAAAATGAATAAAGAGCACTAATTTCTGCTTGTCTTAGACATAATAGAAGCATGATTCCGTGTAATAATAATAAACTTAATAGTCTTCCAATAAAACGCATTGCCACGTAACAAAATCATGCAAAAGAGATTTACGAGTCGCAGAGGTGAAGGTCGATCGATAAAAGTCCAGCATTCTGATGAAACAACGGTGAGCAGGTAGGTACGTTTTATCAAGACCGGTTCGAATAAAAGGCGCGTATACAAGAAAGCCGGAACTACGGGCCGCCGCGCCGGATATTGCGAGGTCCGGATAGCGCGGGACAGGTCCGAGACCCAAAAGCGGAACGAAAAGATGGGACGTGATTTTGTACGTGTCATGTTGGCATCGATCCCAGACCACTGTGGAAACGATACAAATCCGTCTCGCTATTACTTGCTACTATGAGAAATTTCATTATTTTATATCACTATGTAGCTGACGACAGCCAGAGATACAACTTTTGTTTGAAACACTTTTCGTTCGGACGAAGTTATTGTT
>NW_017136308.1:14637-28868 GCF_001652005.2 Ceratina calcarata | reverse complement strand
GACATATTATGTAAAATTGTATTTCGTTAATTTAATGTATGTGCTAATAAATGTTGAGATCTTATTTCTTTCTTCTGTGGCAATACATTCTAGAGAACGTAAAAAATTGCAGACTTTCTCGTGCAACATAAAGTCCTAACTCTTTAGTAATCTCTCCTCAGTGACAAAATGCAGGAAGCAGGCAGAAAGTGTCATTGATGATTTTATTTAAATAAACTTAACCTTGCGTTTGTGTATCTGATACTACTTTGCATCGTAATAGCCTGTCTATAAGAAGACTTTGAGATTATCAAGATCATTGCACGCGACTGATAATTTTTCACCTTTCGTACCACTGGTGTAAAGCTGTGCGGTAAATTGGAAGCCGCAACAGCGTAACTTCTCTACAGCCAGTTAGCGTGCACGCACGAAAAAACTTGACCAGAAAATATTTTATTCTATATACCGGTTCCAGAGTTTTCTCAACCGAGCGAGGGAATCGTAGATGATCGTGGCACTTCCGCGGGTTCTTTATCTTATCGCGACCATGATAAGGTTTCTGTGGCCACTGCGTACATCAAAATTAGTATGTACCCGTTAGTAGCATTCTCAGTTCTTTATAGGTAAAATAAAAGAAGGCTAACAATAAGAGCTACCGAAGATATGAATAAACAAATGTGTAGTTATAGTTTATTTTTTGTAAATAGAGAAGTATCAATGAGGTATTTATAAATCAGTATAATTAAATCAACTCTGTCTTATATCAGATACTATCCGAAATTTTTGTCTCCAACAATTATAAAAAGTATTGCTGATATTACAACAAAATTAGCATAAGACATAAATGGAGTAACATCTCAAAGTACAAGTTCTATCAGGATGTCTGGGTGGTCTGCGACTGTTTATCACCATAAGCGATTATGCAGTAATCCGCTTGGCACCGACTATTTGGAACACAATGGAGTCTAATACTTATTTATTGTTTAGAAATAGTTTTCTTTTGGAGTGATATTTCTTGATCTACGTGATTTTAACTACCAGGTATATAAAAAACCATTCATTAAGATGAAAAAATGATAAAAGCTAACACGAGTTAATGTACGTTGGGAGAAAGTTCCTTTTACTTTTAAGTTTTTCATGTCCAAAAACCGCGCGCGTAGCACAGACGTTTCTCCGGCTACTCTGGGCAACTTACTAAGGAACGAAGGCCGGTAGGCAGGGAACAAGTGCGATTAAGTGGATCCACCAGGGTTACGGCGGAGCGGCGCTTGGTTGTATAGTTTTTCACTTCACATTGTGAGCCGGTCGCAATGTGCGACGCCTCGGCATGCGGGGTTCTCACAGAGAATTCCTGGTTCCATCGACAAAAAGCTGCGGGACGCACCAAGCGAGATAAACTGCGGCTACCGAAAGACACCGAAAACTGAGGGAGACTTTACTAAACTTGTTAAGTTGACGCCTGTTTTCTAGAAAAAGGAGGCGAGGAAACAGTATCTTTAACAGTTCGTGGAAGAATCATTCGCGAAGGTGTAAATTGTCAGTGACGTCGACGAGATCGGTTTACATTTACGTAAACGAAGATTGAGGGGTGAACGAAATCGCTGTAAAAATATTCACAGTGACCAGGATGCAGATGGTTTCTCAAAGGAGCTACTAACGGAAGAAGAAGTCAGCCGTTTTGTAGCGACCTCGGGTTCAGAAGCGTGTGAAACGGGCCAAGCGAATGCGGCGTATGTACAATGAAAAACTTTGTGTTGATGCATTGTATGTATTCAACAGTCGCGTGTTTAATGTCTGAAGCCGCAGAAACTAGGATGCCGCCAATAATGCAAACTTCGCGCTTTAAATGCGGTGACCCTAATTTTTATTGGACGAGCCGCTCGAGAACGATGATACGGTCGACGACACGGCGGTATCAAGGTATGCGACGGACTGGTCTTAATGCCGATGTTGCATGAACGAAACCACGAAATTCGGCGAGAAGAAGAATTATTCGTGTGCACAAGAAGACTCGCGTTCGAATGTCCCGACTTGACCAGCGGGTTTTCTGTTTCCTAGCAGATGTCAGCCGAAACTGGCCGCCCCGGTACGTCACGTCGGGATCAAGGCCCTCCGGAGAGTCATGTTTCTGTTCGCGCAAAAAGGGATGCGAAACGGATCTGCGTGCAGTTGCACTGGGACAAAGTTTTAAATCGTGAGAAAGCTACCCTCGAAACCTGACTTTTGTCAATCATAGAAATAAAATCAACAGAATGTTGCGGAATGATTTTTAATTCATAGAAATTCACATTTGAATTGCGCCGATATTTAAAACAATAAAAAGATTTACGGTGGTGAAATACTGCGGAAGGAATCGATCACGTATTTCCATTAGGAATGTTGTTTGCACAATCGAAAATAATCGCGGTTATTTTCGGCTAGCGAGTAATCAGGCACAACTGCGTCAGAAATAATCGTGGATTAAACACACGTCCCGTCGATGAATCCCATTAGCGCTACCAAGCAAGGACACACGTGGTCCAGCTGTTAATAAGCGCGGGGAATCGTTTTGTTCTCGTTTTCACGAAACCGTTTCAACGCTCGTCACAGGCACAGTTTTGTTCTCCTTGTTTGCTTTATTAAACCGACCACGTCATTGCTTTTTGTACCCACCCGCGATGTTCCAGGCCATTTTCTCTGACTGACGCGTGACTCCTTCATTCACCACGGTCCTTTATACGATTTGATCCTTATTTAATCTCGAATAAAGGTCCTCAGCCCGTCCCGTTTTAATTAAAACAATCGGGATCGATGTCAAAGGGGAACATTTTCGGCTTACCTGCTGCGAGGACGTATCGGCCGGAGAAAAGCTCGAGAGGGCCGTTAAGGGCGCCAGCGAAGCGCAGGAAGATGCTCTTGAAGGCGGTGGTGTATGACCAGGGGTAGGACTTCCGCTTCCGCAGCTACTCGCACCCCCGCTCGAAGCAAGACTCACGCTGTCCGCTCGCCCTCTCCACGGCGAGACCGACACGTGCTTCAACATGCCTCTTTTATCTCACCTAAAACAAAAATTCCGGTATTCCGATTATTTCTGAGCTATAACAGCTCACTCGTTTTAATTAAGACATTGATTATATTAAAGTCGTATTAGATATTAATCTAAACACGCGGATATAATTCAGCAATATGATTCTATTGTTATCTATATTTAGCGTTTATTAAGGAAATGAGTTTGTTATTAAAACAATTTATGATCAGATGCTGTCTGAATTTTAAACTTGACACTCGATATCAAGTAACCCTGTGCTTCGTTAAATGAACAGTATCTACACAATCTGAACAATAAATTCTAATAATGTGTCATCTAATTCTACTGTTCGGTTGTAATTAATTCAGTAACGGGAAGGTACTAGTTTTCTCCTGGGATGCGAAGATTAACAAGAATTCAGGAACAGGTTGCTCTAATTCCACCGTATCTGGAATGAGATTTCAGACCGGTATAATAAGGTAATGTGAACTCGACAACCATTTAAAATAGCTAGTTAATTTAGCCGCCAGCGACTCGAGTCTCCCCCGGAAAGTTGTTAAAGGAATGACCTGCGGTGAAGGCCGTTCGATAATTATCGGGACAAGCTGATTAGCCGGATAGTAAAACGTGGAAAGTTGAGTACGTACGCTAATGCGTGAGTACCATAGAAAGAAGTTACACTAGCGTAATTTCAACTACAGTACAGACGTGTTCAGTCCTTGAATGTCGCGTAAACAGCGTAAGGGAAACGCAGCTGCGTGCCAGAAGCTCGGAGCTTGAGCATTCGCGAAGTATAGGTACGCCAGGCGCGCGTTCAACAGGAAGCTATACGTGGTCCGATTGTTAAACGTTTCCATAACGAGGAAGCGCGAGGAAAAAATGGTAACCATTCTCACAGCGTTAACTGTATCGCGCTCATTAATAACAAACAGCTATTTCTACAATGAAAATTGAAATATCTGTGAAGAACGCGGATAAAGTACCACTCCAGTTATTGAATTCAATCAAGCTGTAAAATTGGTTTCATTCATTATTCTTTCTCAATTAAAATCCACATAATATCCGCATCGATCGAGCATGCAGAAAAAAGTAGACCGCACATAGGATTTTTCCTATAATTGTCATACGATAGGTTCCTGTTCGTATGTCTACTCACTTTTACGAATTTGTAGCTGAGTGCAAGCCGCACTCGCGGACCGGTACACACGTCAATGCACGAGAGTCATGTTTACACTGGGCGAACAAGTGGCATTGAGTGCATCCAATTGTTACGTTACACTTTTCGAACACTATTGAAATAATTCTGAGATCAATTCAAATTATACACTACAGTTATCGACTGAATCGTCCTGAAGAATTTAATTTTGAAAAGTTCCACACTTTCCACACTTTCCAAACTTCTGTCGATTATTCACAAAACACGAATGAGGAACAGTTTTATTTCCTTGATACAAATTCTTCGATGTTTCCAATAAATTCGTGAAATTCTAAAGTTCTCTTGTGATTATTTGGCGTGCTAATCAAGCACGCTTCTGCGAGCGTTGAAATCACCGGCTGCACGAATCCACCGCGTTCTACACGCTACGAGCGCTGTGCCACGACTGAAGGGAATGCGTCGCGTCGCGTGAGTGAGCCGTCGAGTAATGTCGGTGTAGTAAGCCGTCTCGTCTACGCTGTGCTGGCGCGGAGGAAAGAAAACGACCTTCCTTCCAACCAGCGAGTGTACGAGACTCGTCGACTGTTCTGTGCGCGCGACTCAGCGTACCTTGTATGAGTGCGGGGGCGTGAAACTCGGTATTGTACGGTCGCATGTCCATGGGAGGTCTCTCTTTCTCTTTTTCCCTCACGACATTTTAGCAACGCGTGGGCGCAAGTCAGAAGGGATGCTCAGGGTTTGACTCGCTTTTTGCTTTCGTCTCGTTTCGCTGACCCCACACCATCACCGGCCCTGGGGTGCATACATTATGAAATGCATGGCACGGTACGTTGTTAGGATGCACAATGGATTTCGATTACATAAGGGTGGGACAGGTTTTAATAACGTATACTATTTGTGTAAGTATTTTATGGCTATAAATAAAAGTGAAAAATATTTATTGATGGAAGTTATGCTTCTTTTGTATTAGTAGTGTCTAATTTATTAATAAGCGGTATTGATTGCTACTTGTACTCACTACATTAAAATTGATAGGCTATAATAATTGGGAAACATATTAATTGAATTTAATAGTTTATGAACTTTAACGAGAGTAAAATAATCGTAGGCATTAATTCTGCAAACGAAACATCCCGCATATCAACTTTTTTGAAATTTGGAATTACCTGTTCACACACAATTATTGTGTCCAAATCTGAATATTAATCAGTATCTTTCTATAGCACTCAAATATTAATATACTTGGTTACAAGCTATTCAGTAGAAAATTTTAGTTGCTTGTAAGAAGATTCCCGAGTGAGAAATAACTTATTCCTTGACAAGTGAGACTTTAAATGACAATTGATATTCTGTAAACGCCACAAACGACTTCCTAAGTGAGTAAATTACAAATGTCGTGGGAAGAACAGACGTACGTACCAATGAACACCACCAGTGTAATCCATTGCTACTACCTAATATAACAATATAAATTTTCTTAATATTACTTAATTACAAAAATCACAGCGTTGAAAAATGATTTATATTTAAATTATATAATGTATACATGACATGCTTCACGAAATTTTTAAACGAGATTACAGCATTTTATCGTCTAACTACCAGCATGTTCGCCGATACCCACTGATGGAACAGGAAAGAAATGATGAAAAAACAAGATCTACTTCCTACGTGATAATTTAAAATCCGTGAACACATGGGCGTTGATTACGTGATTATGAAAGGAAAAGGTCTTGCGTCGATTTCTTTAAAGGAAATCATTAAATTTGCGTAGGAGTAGAGCTACAAATTTATCTATAATTTATACAAGAATTTTTCAGTTATACATATATTCATTATTACACATACGTACATTTTATATCTTATTTGTTTATATCCCGTATATTATACAGAGTAGTTGAGATATTATGCATACTCAGAATAAGCTATACTAGGAGAAAAATGTTTATCTTTTCACGCTTGCGGATACGATCTAAATCTAGACTATATGTATGTATAAATCAACGGGATTCCTCGAGAAGAGGATGAACGAAAGTTATGCGTTTGCTTTCATTGCGGAACCAGCCGAAGTGGTTTCCTCCTTTTCATGGTGATCATCTTTTTCTCCTTTACTGATTTCTCTCGCAGCGTAACACGGAGCTTCTTTCTTTTGTTCGAAATCCTTGCGGATCGCCTTTGGACAGGTGAAAACATTTCACACGTTTGTTCGCGAGAACCATTTTATTCCATTTATTCAGAGAGAGGAGAATTGACACGAACAGAACCCATAAGTGCTCGAGTTGGCCATAGAATCGTCGAAAAGGTCGAATAGAAAGCGTATTATTACATCTGACTGAGCTTCTCTCGACGAAGGGATCAAGCGACTGAGTAATTTGAAACTTGTAGACGTACAGGTGTACAGGCTTCCAATAGACTGTCTTTTTTAGAATTGAAATCAAGTCCTGTATAAAAGAATTTAGAAATCGTAGTAGAAATTCTAAATACAAATGAAACTTCTGAAAAATTTTCTGAAATCTGGACTGAATTTAATTTTCCTACAATGAAAGGTTTTACTAGAAATTATGAATATCAGTACATCAAACTTACAATAAAATCAACAGATTTCCTGTTCCTATCAGCTTGTATCTATTTTAGAATTTTTAATAGACCTCTTTTTTTACTATCGTTTCCTTTCTATTACGCTACTGGACAATCTTCAACACAGATTTTTTGTGCACATTAAATAAATTAACGATAATTGGTAACATTCACTTCCTATCTAGTCGCATTCCTTTTTTAATCGAGGTCGAAGTCCTGAGAGCAGAATAAAATACGCTCCAAGTCAAATGTCGGCATGATCAGAGGAATTTTATAGAGACCACAACCCTTGAGCAAAGATGCGATGAGCAAATACATACACGGCAACATGAAAGTCGTATTATATCAACCACGCGTGATATCGCGATTCTCCGGTGCGATTCACGTGTTTGTCGCGAACAACGAGCCTCCTATGAGAGGCATTTCCTTCGACGATCTGGCATCGTTCACGACGATGTCGAGGAGAAAATTCAATTAGGCTCGACCTAACTAGATCGCCGTCGTTGCAACTGCAATCGGCAGATAAGTCGAGAAGACTCCTCCAGTATGACTCTCGCATTAGCTAACTTCCACTCGTTTTTTAATGGTCTCAGTATGAATCATAAATCTGATTGAGACTTCTGAAAGACATAAGGCTGATATTATTTTTCCTACTAATACGCGATAGCCAAGACAACGAGTGGACAAGATTTCTAAGAAATTATCTAATCAAAATTGATGTAATATAAATTTAATTATAATCTCAATCTAAGTAAATTCATAATACATTTATAAGAATTGCACAGGAAGAGTCGGTCTACCAACGCGGGAGCTGGGCTAGAACGAAAGCGAAGCATAAGCAAGTCGGAACCATGGTGGTCAGCCACTTTATCCTCGTGCACGCAGCAAGCGCGTCGAGTACTATGCCTATGGCATGCATACCCGCTATGGGAGTTTGGCAGCTACGCGACGGTCCAGACCGCTGGCTCTCATGGTGTTGCGTTACTTTCCCACAGGCGAGTCTCTTCCTTCGTGTGCGATTCTTTCCAGGCGGCACAACACGGCATACGTACGCCCACCGTGCACCTGCACACGCTCGTACGTTTGCGTGTGCCTGCGTGCATACTGGAAACAGCCGAATGTATAGTACGTCGGTAGGTATGAAACGAAAACGGGCGGCAGGAGAATGTAGAAAGGAGGAGAGTGGAAGAACGAACGAGAGAAGCAGAGAAGCACGCATCTCACCTTGCAAGGCGAACCTGTTCGTCGGTACCGAAACCGAATATCATCTTAAACCGTGTGTTACGACCTGAAAATAATGTTACCCCGAGGATCTTTAAATTTCAGGCTACGGGACTCTGGCGGAAGCGATCGACAAAGCGCCGTATCATAGCGGACGATCGTGAAATTCGGTTTTGACGTCGGAATTGTACGTTTCCGCCGCGTTCGACGCGATGAGAAAAAATCAGAACAGGAAATGTAAAATACCCAATAATAGTCATCAGTTTTAATTAAAACGAGAAGCCTCTTCTTCTTTTACCTATCATTATAAGTCATTGTTATAATTGTTTCTAATTGACAACATGTAAAACCACATGTACCATTGAAACATGTCGGAAGAATTGTTTTCCTTAAATATTTACTTACCATCATCGTTATTATAATTTCAATTAATGCAGGTATTAAAAAATGTTATTACCTAATAGAAGCCTGGTTAACGTGAGACATTGATTTTATTATATGATACAATTTAATTTACAACGTGTTAAAACAAGTGGCATAATTATTTTAGACGGGCGACGGGATGTCAATCCTTTGCTATAGCAACGTTCAGCTTCCGGTCTGCGTGACGGGACTGATTTCCGGGACCGTTCCGTGCTGCATGCATTCAAAGGGACCCCAACATCGAGTGGTCTCTTTCCCTATGGTCATTGGCGAGTTCGTCCTCGTTTCCCATGGGTGTCGTTTTCGTCCGTAACTGTACACTGAACCGATAACATAATGCTGTTTGTTAAGGGATCTGCTTAACACCGGTTCCTGTGATAATTAGGGTACCTTAATTATTACATAAACACCCAGTCGTGTTTACTAATTGTGTCAATTGATGTTTCTGTTCCTCATAAATCCCTGGTTCCCATTTAATAAAGTCATACGCAAAAAGTTACGACGACTTAATTTTTTTATACGATGGAGTTCTTAGAACGAGTATGCGTTTCCTGTTCGCGACGCGACGACGGCGCGACGTGAGCATTCTCTCATAGAACTATCCTTCAGACGCAAGTAGCGCAAGAAAGCTGAAGTAACGAGGCCCAAAAAATTAAAAGTGGATCGAGAGAAGCGCCGCGCGATATCTCTCGATTGCATATCTCGCGGCATTAGCTGTAACAAGATTCGCTGACGGCATCTAATGTAGTTCACGAGATAGTTCTTCGATGATACTTCATTCCCATGAGTGTTGCTTTCATCGCTGAAGCAATGAGAAATCTGTATCCAGGCCAACTTTATTAAAAACGTTAGTTATTAGGAATAAAATTCTACAAATAAAAAATTATAATGAATGTAAAAATGGAGAATTGTTAGCCGTTAAATTCAAAGTAACATGAATAAATAAATATTTATATGTTAATTTAATTTGCTTACAGATTACATTTCCAGTTTATAAAATGCAAGAACCTTTACCGTTTACTTAATTTTTTAGATATCGATACAATATTCGAAAGCGTTCTATTAATTTTGCGAAGATTAGATTGATGTATACTACGCTATCTTGAGTTCAAAGAAAAAGGAAAGCTCATTAAAAACTGGAAAAACCAGTCTAGCTACTGTAGGTGCTAAGTTCTAATACTGTCAACACTCAATGTCCAATTTCGATTCCTCTGATTTGATCTGTCGGAAACGAGCCAAGAAAAGTCCACTTTTTCCAAAGGAACTCGCTCTAGATTACTGAAGAGAGACGGATTATGTTAAAGACATACTTGTACGTATACAAGAAATTGGAGGGTTGCGTATTTCATTATCGATAGAGAAAATTATATATTTGTGATAGTGCATGACGTAATGAATTAATTGATCTCGGGAGTGTAGGATCGAAGATTTGGGAGTGGCCGTATACACGCAAGCCGGCTTCCTGCAGTTTACATAAGTCGATTAACTTACATTACATGCTTCGTGAACTTTCCGATTCTTCGAGACAGAAGACAACGAATAAACAGACGATATTAACAGAACCCTGACGCGTCAGGAAATAGAAGATGCGTTTTGCAATAATCAATTTTATTTTGAAATAGTATGTAAGCAACAGAATTAACAATATATCTTCTTTTTTATTTAAATACAATTACACGACACTTACGATTTCGTATATGATAATTTTCAATAAATACGATTTAAGATATCAATCAAATATTTGTATTTAAGTAACTCAATACACGTTCAACGAAAGTGTTCGATAATTTAACGAGACGATGCACACGTTCGTACTTCATTGTTAACGCTTTTTATCTTATACGTACGTCATGATTACGCCGTTGTACGCAGTCTGTGGACTATCGTATGACGAATAAATTATGACTAAGAAACTGACGAATAAGTCACAGGGTAAACAATTCTAATCGCCCACTGACAAACAGTTCGCTGACAATAGAAGCTACGAGTACATAAATCGTCTTTCCATACAGATCTATCACCGTAACCAGAGAATCAGAACGTATATCATCCTGTCGTATGTACGCAAATTACGAATCTCGCGACATTCGTTAAATAAAAATGATGTGTGGTTCGTAGAAACTAAGGATTCCAGAAATTACATTAAACTCCTGTCAAAGAATCTTATTAGAGGAAAAAATGAAAATTAGCACATAGACAACATATTTTTAACGAAAATAGATTCCAAGTAAACATTTTCATGTAGTATTAATCCATCGTTAAATACTTTTTATGTAGAGTAATTATATAGCGATTTTTTTTTATTAAATGGAAGGGTTCGATACTGGTAACTTTCTGTGAGTAGCTTTATTTTTTAATCACACAGGATGCGGCGCACTAATGCGTACCTACAAAACTCGGAACGAGGAATAAGGGACACGACGCGTGGCACTGTCGTGCAGCAAACACCACACCCTCGAGAAGGACCGCGCCTTGCCAAGGGCGCGGCTTTATCGTTGCACCTTTCCACCCCTACGACACGCAAACACACGCCACGCGGCGCCGGATCGTTACCATCGCATTTTCATCTAATAAAACCACTTTGGCATGATTACACGAGAAACTATCCCGATAAAACGACGACGTTGTGAAAATAATAGCACGTCATCATCAACGATAAAATCTAATAATCGAAATGACAAGCAGATTTTCTTACTCCAATTTAACCGCAATACAATTATGAATAGAGCTGCGGAAATTGGTAGCAAGATTAATGCACGTATCCATTGATCAATAAAACGTAGTTGTACCATCACTTCTTTCCGTTTCATTAGTGTCAGACGTTTTCACCTTTTTCCGGAAACGAGTATCCATTTCCGGGTGCAAGCGCGATTTCGCAACGAACAATGCCCGTTCGATCTGTTTCACGGGGTCTCCTCGCATGTTTCCGCTGCACGACGACGATGCATCGCTTAAAAATCCATACCACTTCCGCCGGATTCTTACTTAACCAACCGTGAAAACGAAAATGAAACTCGTTCAGGAAGTTTCGTACAAATTATATCATTCATTTATACGGAGTCATTAGATTACTGTTAAACATAATTCATCTAATTTCAATCCTTTTCACATTGTCAAATGTTATTACTGCACGGCAGATTTATGTTCCGTTTCCAGCTAGGACGATTTAATACCGTTAACTGTGGACGCAAAATCCGCAAATTGTTGCAAAGAACAATGTCAATTACGGAAAATTGTCTCCCTCGCTAAATTCATTTTCTGGTATCGCGTGCACGCAACTCTACCTTCGTACAATACAGAGTTTCGTTGCTCCGTCAGCTACTACGTAAACATGCTTATCTGTGTGCGTGTCCACTTATTTAAAATTGCGTAAACCCGTTGAATAAGAATTTTCCTAAAGCAGCAAGAACACACGTGCAGTTACTTGGGACTGCCTTCGGTCGTATGCAACGAAGAAGCAATTAATTAACGTCGATACCCGAATGCCGTTAGTTCATGCATCACTCGTTACGGGTTTTACGAAAACCTACGGGAAATTACGTGGGACGGCAAACCGGGATTATTATTGTTCACGAAGGGAATTGCGAGGCCATCGGCCTGGCAATGGTTATGATCTGTCCCTGTGACAATATAAATACAAATAGACGATCGTTGAGTCATGCGTTTTGTCACATATTGGACATCTGTCTGCTACTACAAGATGCGACGGTACCGTCAAATACTAATGGCTGCGCAATAGCCACTATCACAGTCCGTTTATTGACCATTGATCAAAGCGTGGCTCGTGGGGCACGTACCATGATAACTACATGAGATAGAGGTACATGATGACTATGAATAAGACGGCCACACGTAACGCGTTTCAGATTAACTAGCATTATACTGAAAACGAGAATGCCGATGCAATTATACGCGTCATGAATCATGTCGAACGTTTCACTAAGTATGCTTTATGGCATTTGTTCATTTTACGTGGCGCGGATTTCTAGTAAAAAATTATCGATGAAATCGCAAGGCGTAATTAGATGGAAAGAAGGATAAGAATACTCGCGTTTCCGGCAAGCCAGACAACAGGTGGTAATCCCTGGTTGAAAATCGAACACTTCCGTGAGTGGGGTAAACGATTCGTGTTTGGGAAGCAATGAAATCGTCTTCCGGTGAATCTCAATTAAAGAGATCGCGTGTAACTCGAGCAAGTTTCGAACGAGTCGCGTGAAATCGATTCGATTTGAAACCAATTAATTTAATTAATTAGCTTATAAGCTTTCCTTTTAATCATTGAGTGTGAAAAACAATGCCCGATTCAAAAGTTTCGTGGGAAAATACTCGTATTTACGCAGTTAAGAAACTGAGTGGTATTAAAATATGTACCACCCAAGCGTTAGAATTCCGATCGTGGTGAAACCCGTTTCTTTCAGGTCTGGGAACTTCGATCGCAAAGTTAATAATTTCAGGATATGATCAAGGTGCGATCCAGTTTTCACCGCGCTGTGTTACGCATTTCCGGCGCGCATAGAATGCGACCGTGCTAAACGCTCGGCGTTAGGTATTTTCGTTGCTTAAGAATTTCATATTTCCGCTGCGAATTCTCCACGTTTTCTCTCCTGGCCAACATGACGAAACATCGATGTCTTATTACAGCTCGGCAATGACGAATAAGTCAATTTTCTTCTCGCATTGAAAATACAGGATCAACGACATCTTCTCTGTAGGTATCACTGGGAATGGGATTAGGAGATGAAAGGCGTGACGGGGAATCTGGAAACCCGAACTTCTGCGGCACCATAGATGTTTCGACACTCATACCTTGGAACTGGTAGCGCGTGACCGTCTCATGTGACCTCAGTGAACCGAGACGAGTCTCATCGAATCCTGATCTCAACTGCTCTTTAACTAACTTCTCAAGCTGAATGCTCCTTTCCATCATTAATACTGCAGCTTCTCCCTCATATACTCGAATGTTTCAAGCAGTGATTCTTATTAAGATCAAAAACGTCTTTAATATTTTGTGGTGTAATATGTTACTAACTTTCAATTAATATAACATTTTCTAAGCTTAGAAGATATTAGATAAGAGTTTATAATAAAAAGTGTGATAGTGTAATGTACATAATTTCCAGGATATCAGTATATTCTATGCACTATATTTTAATTCTCTACTTAAAGGGTAAATTAGAATAATTATTTTAACGGTGCTCGTAAAAATGTTTTAATGTTGTTCCGCTGACGAAACGAGAGGCCAGTAACGTACATCTGACGCGAAACAACGTGGGAAGCGTCCTTCGCACATAACGGCCTTCCTGAATTGCGTGAGAAAGCCAAATTAACTTTTCGTTACATATATTTGCCGCTTCTGCGGTTCTGGACGCGCGAATTGCCTTATTCACTCCGACCTCCGATGCATTTCCCCGCTTGTTTTCATCTGCTCTTGCTTTCGAGATCACGCAACTCGAAAGCTACGCGTTCCACTTCTTCCTTTGGTAGTCCCTCTATTATATTTGAAGAATATTCACTTTCACTGACTTTTATCCTTCGAAAAATCTCCCTGTCTAGCCGGAAGAATTCCCGTAGAGCCGTGATTATCCGCTGAGTAATTTAGGTTATCAATTACAATGCAGCGGTTCAACATTAAGTGTGAAATACGTATGCCGGTCTCCTTTTGCTCTCAGAACTGCAGCTCTTGAAAGCCTGGCTGTGGTCGAGAGTCGTTAGTTTGAACTCTGAGAATGGAAAGCGGTGATCTTCCATTTTTCACCGTCTCTCATTGTCCGAGAAACTATTGTTTCTACGGAATGGATGGGAACCGTGAATATGTTGCGATTATTTTCTCAGCCTCTGAGCGACGGAGAGGAGTCACCTAAGTGAAGG
>NW_017136308.1:0-13846 GCF_001652005.2 Ceratina calcarata | reverse complement strand
CAAACGTTTCAAGCAGTGATTCTTATTAAAATCAAAAACGTCTTTTACTATTTTGTGATGTAATATGTTATTAAGTTTCAATTAATGTAACATTTTCTAAACTTACAAGATATTAGATAAGAGTTTATAATAAAAAGTGTGATAGTGTAATGTACATAATTTCCAGGATATCAGTATATTCTATACACTATATTTTAATTCTCTACTTAAAGGGTAAATTAGAATAATTATTTTAACGGTGCTCGTAAAAATGTTTTAATGTTGTTCCGCTGACGAAACGAGAGGCCAGTAACGTACATCTGACGCGAAACAACGTGGGAAGCGTCCTTCGCACATAACGGCCTTCCTGAATTGCGTGAGAAAGCCAAATTAACTTTTCGTTACATATATTTGCCGCTTCTGCGGTTCTGGACGCGCGAATTGCCTTATTCACTCCGACCTCCGATGCATTTCCCCGCTTGTTTTCATCTGCTCTTGCTTTCGAGATCACGCAACTCGAAAGCTACGCGTTCCACTTCTTCCTTTGGTAGTCCCTCTATTATATTTGAAGAATATTCACTTTCACTGACTTTTATCCTTCGAAAAATCTCCCTGTCTAGCCGGAAGAATTCCCGTAGAGCCGTGATTATCCGCTGAGTAATTTAGGTTATCAATTACAATGCAGCGGTTCAACATTAAGTGTGAAATACGTATGCCGGTCTCCTTTTGCTCTCAGAACTGCAGCTCTTGAAAGCCTGGCTGTGGTCGAGAGTCGTTAGTTTGAACTCTGAGAATGGAAAGCGGTGATCTTCCATTTTTCACCGTCTCTCATTGTCCGAGAAACTATTGTTTCTACGGAATGGATGGGAACCGTGAATATGTTGCGATTATTTTCTCAGCCTCTGAGCGACGGAGAGGAGTCACCTAAGTGAAGGCGATGATTTGGTTAGATTTAAATCCTCATGTAGGAGTTAGAATGAAATACAAGAGAGACCATTAATGTCTAATGCAGATGCGAAAGCTTATTGTTCAGAATTCAGTAGTCTTCAAACAGAATCCGTTTTACGCCATTCATCATGTAATTATGAACAAAATAAGAAACGACTTGCGTAACTTGTATGAACGATCAAGACGGTAAAATCATTAAAAGTGAAATATCAAGATGTTCGTTTCTATGTGGATATAGCATCATCGATTTCTACGTTAATGAGTTTCCTTCATTTATGTGAATTTTCGATTGGAACAATTCCTCGTGAAGAAACAACGTGCCACGGGGATCATTTGTAATGCAAATAGGATCATTAAGATTCATTCCCCACTTTCGTCGATTTCGTATATCGCGCAGAATATTAATTTCACGTGCTGACGTTAATTGACGTAAGCACTCCTACTTCGATCAGATCTTTGAAACGAAATACTATATGTGTGTATAAATTTTTCATACATGTATCGTAAGCTAAAATTAATAAAAACAAGACTTAGGTGATTTTATAGGAATCCATGGAGACAGATGCTAACATGGAGACAAGGCTTTTATCTAAATTCCTGACAAGGTAACGACTAAGAAGCAGGTATAATGCTGCACTGGGCAGTCTCATATACGACACGAGCCGCGCATACCAACTTGCCTCTAACAAGACACGCACGAATGAAACACGTGCATTGTGTATACATGTGCAGACTGGTTAAACGGTATAGAACCGGCAAGACTTCCGTCGCTCAGGGCGTCAGGCTCTAAGGTGCAGGAATTCGATTCGGTAGCAAAGCGGACGATACGCGCAGACAAACGAGGGGACTTAAGTTATTATACGAGAGTAAAGGATGAAACAGCAGCGAAACGTCAATCTTATCAAAATCAAATCGAATAGGCTCGCTTTCTTAATTGTTGACGAAGATCACACGCTCGTGTTTTCTTAACGTAGAAAGCCGAAACTTTCTTTATGACACGTGAATCAACTCCCGGTAATATACAAATCGGCGAACAGAAAGTACATAATTATACAGCTAATTAACTGATCCCAGTCCTTAGGTATCAGTTTCCCATCTTTATTTCCGCGAAGAAATCGTCTTTCCGTCTAGTCAGCGAGCACCGGGGGTCGAGGAACAACCTGTATCGTACGCACGAATACTGTACGTACACGCCTATTTCGTACACACAGGTGTGTACATTATTTCAATATGTACACGCGCGCGATTCGATCGAGGATGTTGTTAAACGAGCATTAATATACGCGCGCCTACTAGTACTCTGTACATACGTATATCCATCTAGCCACGCTACAAACGTAAATCCTGTTGTCTGCAGCATGCTCTCGTGGGTGTCGCTGCTATTGTGCACCGCGGCACCCACACCCATGCGTATACACGATTCTATTCTCGTGCATTCCGAGCCATGCGGGTAGTACAGGACCCGTGTAAGTTTCCTGTGTATTCCTACCCGAGTTCTTTACGTGTACGTAAAGTGCGTGTAGATGCGAACACATGTGGCCGTAAACCGCGCGTTTATTGTCTTAGCAATGGGGCGAATACATGAAAACGTGATGTCATATTGTACCGCGGCTTCGACAAAAACGGATCACGATCTGGCGTCGGTATCTCCGCTTCCGCTCGCGGCATATGCAATACGTTACACGTGTATTGATACTTGGACAGTTGTTACAAGTCGTATGTAAAGTACTATGTACTCTTTAGCCTCGTATATGTAAATGAAACAGAGCTTGAACTGCATAGAGAACAATGAAATAAAAATAATTCAATAAATCAAATATCAAACAAATATCAAATAAAGTTCATAGAAAATTATAATATTTCAGCCTATACGTTTATAAGTACAGAATTAAATATCCGGCGGTAGACTAATGAAAAGGCAAGATTCAAAGCCGGCGTTGATCGATCGATCAACCGGTATTATTGATCAACTGCGAATCGACGTGGTCGCGCAGGTGTCTAACGAAATGTGGGTGCCCGTTGATCTCGTAGGTAGCTCGAAGGCTAGAAATCAGATGATTTTTGCCCGCGTTTTAAAAGTATGAAGTTTTCGTTGAGTGAGGCCTCCGTCGCCCACGTCTATGCCGATCGGCGAACACAGCTGCGAGACATGGTAAATGAAAAGCTGGTTCCTTTCCCGCGTAGGACGACAGCGTGACGCGGTTACGGCAACATGTGCGAGCTCGAACCAAATGATCGAACAGAAAGTGAAAAATACGATATGCTTGTAAAGAACGAGATAAAAATATGTTATTTAATCGTCTGCAGCGATACGTAATTCATGTATACGTAACGAACTCGATAAAGCCTAATAATTGTAAATTTATCAATCCAGTTGCCACAGTATTCACTGTTAATTAAAAGTATTATATTAATTATTTCTGATAATTAATTATGGGTAGTTTGTAGCGTTAATCGTTTCGATTAAAGTGAGCATAAAGTCATCGTTACTGAGAGAGACGCATTGTAACGAGGGTATTATGGCTAGTTATGTATGTACGTCAATTGTTGAAAATTAATTGAGAACATGATATATACAGTACATGCGTGATTAATTTCATTGCTTCTCGTGTTCTCAGAATCAATCTGTCATAATGTCGGTGAACAAGGCTCCGATTATCCCCAAATATTTCAAGCTAACGAGTATCAGTGCTGTCGTTTTATTTTATTAGCTGAGTATAAGAACTCTTTTCAGATAATCGTTAAACGAAGCCGTTAATTTGGGAACGCAGTAAACAACCCACTAAATCGTGTACTGAGTATTTATACAAAGAGATGTAAGAGATGTTCCATAGATACCAATTCTTCGTATCGATTCCGGTACATACGAACCTTGGACTAAATATACGGGAATCCCGTTGCATTATTATGCCACTCACGGTTCTCGGGAATGCACTATAGCGTGTGAGACAAGGTCCAACGTCTCTTACCCGTCGACCTGCCCTATTCCTACTATTCTTAAGCAGGTCCCGAAAAAAACCGATTTTGGCCACAATGGAGTGTAATCGCGTCTGCTTTGCTTATGTACGGCCAGAGGAATAATCTCAAGTAATGTTTGTCTACTAGAGATACGTCCATTTAATTGTGCAGACATTAATACTACTTGCGTGTCTTAAGATAAAATTAATGGATGTATTTCTTGGTCTTTAAAAGAGCATAAAACTTTTCTTTGAAGAATGACCGAAGTAATTTACGTCTGTATGAGTCATAACAATCATTTTGATATGTTTAATGACTACTCTGTAGAGAAAGTGAGTTCTCGTGATCATATCTTTTCCTTCATAGCAGAGACCTAACTATCCTCAACCATTTTGAATGTAAGAATAGTGGCTCCACACCGTGGACGAGGCTGAGAACAACGTGGATGCATCTGGATGAATCGTAGCAGGGGAAAATGTCTCGCAGGTATCTGGTTTGACGAACCACGATGCGTGCGAAGTGTATGTGTGTGCGTATCGCGTGAATTTTCGCAGGTGGTGATTTTTTGTACAAGACGAACAACAGAAATTATTGAGTGGTTGGTCGCGGATCGAAACGAGGAGGAGGAGTGAGTCTTCGAAGCGCCGTGATCGCGGGGCGTATCCCAAAATCGTCGGGGAAACTTACGTTTCGTCCAGTAAACTGTCTACGTTACGCGATCGCGATACGCGCGTCGTGTGTTTAATCGTGTACCGTGGGAAAAATCACGATTGTGCGTGAAATATCCAACTGCGGATGAGGTCGAATTGACGGGGGTTGTGCACGGCTTGTTGAGGAGAATCGATTCGACGATGACGAGTATGATGACCACCGAGGTGATTCATCTCCGCGAACGACGTTCTCTTGTTTAGTAACAATGTTTCCATAATCCTGCCTCCAAAGAACATCGGCCAATAATCATTTAAACAACAGACGAGAAAATCTTTTTCATTGTCGTCGATTGCCTTATTGTGAATCACTGCCAATGTGTAACTCGGCCGACGATTCTTACGTACAAAAGCTAGGTTATCTGCAACTTGGTGATGAATCAAGTGACGCCGGCGGTACGTCGGGTACCGGTAGGGTCACGGGATCACGACCCGAGGCCCAGGTACCTGTATCGAGGAATGTCGCCGGCAGAACAGATGTTAGAGGGCCTAGCAGACCTGTTGGTGCCATTGAAAGTTTTATTGAAGGCAATGCCGATACCTGCAGGCAGTTAGCAACTGATTACAAACTGTACGAGAGAGAAAATATAATAGCTGCGTCAAGGTTTGCCACACCGAAGCCTGTGGAGCAGATCAATGCTCAACAGCAGCAGCAGCAGCAGAATCAAAATCGTATGAGTCATCAACAGGCACCAGTATATGAAAACATTGATTACTATCCGCAACAAAGCCAGCCACATCCACCGTATTATCATCCAGTGGAATCCAGAAAAAGTCCGAAAAGTAGTCCCAGAGGTTCTTTAGCAAGTGAATCGTACGAACCCACTTTCAGAAAAGCACAACCGCAGGTTCCCACTGGAAACAGATATCAGTCTGCTTCACCAGCAAAAGAATTGCCTCCATATGAGGCTCCTCCTGTGTACGAAAATATTCAAGAGGTACACTTCCCAGAAAATACACAAAATAAGCCAGGCCCTCAGGTTCCACCAAATTATTATCATCCAGCGACAATAAATGGTGGAGATTATGTTATTATGACTGGGAAAGTACAAAATCAAAGGGGTATGACGCAAAGTTTGTCATACTCTCAACAAAGAGGAAGCAATATACGTGGTCAGAGCTATGATGGCACAAGCTTACAACATTCTGTTGATTCCCCTACATCAAGGTACTTACAAGGATCTTCTTCATCCTTGGATCATCAAGCTAGCAGAAGTGCCTATGTGCCGCCATCAGAGTTGCAAACGCCGACCAGAAATTTTAATTACAACGCTGAGCAACAACCACAACATTCCCCCAGATCTAGGCTTCCTTATCATAGTGAATCTCCACCGATACGTTTACCTCCGGAACCTCACCATTATCGTGGTTCATTGGATAGTTCGATGAGCGTGCAGCACGGATTTAGAGCATCAAATCATACGGAAAGTGCTCAACAGCCATTATACAGGCAGGAAAGTCCTCATAATTATAAACCGTACATGGAATCGAACACAAGAAATACAAATGCGAACATGAACACCGAGACGCAAGCCAGAAATTCGCCTGTCTATGGTGGAAGACCAGCAGATCAATCCGCGTGCCGTAATTCTCCATGTTACTCTCCAAGCAGAGTATTACCACCGAACGAGAGAAACTATCATCATCAAGAATCAAGACCAGATTTTCCTGCCAGAAATTCTCCAATTTATTCTTCGAACAGATCGTCGGAGCACTTGAGATTAACTAATCTACAGAACGATAGAGGCTTCGTTCAAGACACACCCGATCCTTCGGAAACTTCAAAACCATCTGTGTACTCGCCTAGCCGCATTGATACTTCCAGAGTTGTAGCAAACAACAATATTGCAAGGGGTTCTCCCAAAACAAGTCCAACTCACATTCAACTATCTTCGGATACGACAGCACAAAACGTGATCAGTTCGCCGAGACACATGTCATCATCTTCTACGAACAATGTTATTGGAAATCCTCTACGTGGTCAAATACAAACACCGGTGACTACCAGCACACCTACGACTACGGACTTCGACTCAAATGTTCACGGGCCTAGGATCACCAGCCTCCCCCCTGGAGTGACCAGCGGTGTAGCCGGCCCGGTTTTTTTAAATGCCGGTGTCCCCGTGTTACAAAGACCATCCGAACATGAACCGGAGGAAAGAAAGTCAGTCAGTCCACCGATTAAACCGACAGTTGGAAAGGGACTGCTACCTTACAATGTTATACCGCCCAGGCCTTCGGTAAGAAACTAGCTTATTAGATAAAAAAAAAATCACTAATCCCCTGGACTAGCTCATAAACTTGGGTTTCTCTTGGCTTCCTCTTCGTTTACAGAACCTGTCGTCAACGTAACACTATAATCACATTAATTGGGTTAGGGGAACGCATGGTTGTTTTCAGTTTGTTTTGGCTGAACGCCGACCGTTGATCTAATTGCATGCTAATTTTGATACATATAAATGGAACGCGATTGATACTGACAATTGAAAGATTAGGACTGCGTTTACTGTGCTTTTTTTGCCAATATCTTTTATATCATTACTTTGTATGTATAAAATATATTTTCTGTGCCATAAAATTGTACTTGTTTTATTACATAGTATATGTACGAAGGGTAATATGAAAGTTCTTTTAAAGCATGCATCGTTTTTGCATTTAAGTGATGATCTCAAAAAATATCACCCGCTATCACTGGTATTTTACGTAATGTTTGACCCACGTAAAGATAAGATTAGCGGTTTACTCGAACAAATATATATATATATTACGAATCGGCTGATGGATGTTCTCTTCCGTAAAGTATTAGAAATTCAAACGGTTGTTATTCTATCGCTCTTAACGTTGCACGAAAAGAAACGTTCGCGATAATTGGCAACATCTCCCGATTGGTGACGAGTTTTTTCCTCGAACTTGTGCTGAATCACATGCCGTAAATTATCTATTCCTGACACAACCGCTGTATATACATGTACTTATCGCGGAATATTTTATTTGTAGACCGCATATAGATATATCTTCGCGTGAAGGATGCAACGCAATAACATTGCATTGACAACTCTTCGTTTTGCCTCTAACGTTGAATGTCATTGTTAGGCGCATGCAAATTTATGTTCACCTGCGACTAAATCCCATTCCAGTTTATGTTATCATTTGTCAGTACCGATCACAACATGGGATGCGATTTATTACTTGTAGGGGCCGACCGAAGCAGAGAGGAAAATAGAGGAACTGACGAGACAACTCGAGGAAGAAATGGAAAAGCAGGAAGAGGAAGGGGAATACTTCGGTAAGAAACAATCGTCGCGGATATTTATGTCTTAAAAACTTCTGCGCAATAGTTGTCTGGTAACTATTTTTATTGTCAAGATGTTTACGCAGCTCTGTTTGACATCTTCTGGGGTCGTATAGTAAAACAATTATAATTGAATGTAATCAAGCGACTTTTTCCGTGTAATATCACAACGAAAAAGCTCACTTACTTGTATTCAGCATTGCAAAAATCTGTCGTCGATGAATTTAATTTCCTACACGATCACAATCAGAAGAAACACAAATCATGGCATTGTGCTAATTCCCACGGCACAAGTCCTCCCTCTGGAGATCGGTTTCGTAAAATGGACTCAAGTTTCAATGTGTCGCGAAATTTTTTTAACGCGAGATTTCGTTGACATTCACTCTCTACCCATTCGTTTCCACCTACGTGTTTTCGCACCTACGTGAATCACCATGGGTGTATGCTACATGCGTTTGTTAGGTGCACACATGCTCGTCTTTTCTCCTTTGAGTTATTCATTTCTGAATTCGAATATCGCAAGCTGATGTTCTTATTGGATACTTCTCTTTGACATTTAAGCCTTCTAAAATCAATGAATGTGGCAATTAAGAACATTATTCCCCCCACGTCCTCAAAATATAAATAGAATTGATAGACATCTGAAAATATCAATGATGATACAATACAAAACATCCTATTTATGGATTCTGAAAATTCTTAAGATATTTATTCGTTTTAGAAGTATAAGAAATACCACATTCTTCATTTTAAAGACTTCGAATATGAACTACTGGCACAATTATACAAGCGTAAAATATTTATCAATGCGAATAAACATACATGTAAATTACGTCTACGATCACGACTATGTTCGGCTCTACATTTTTCCTTACATTCAGAATAAATCATGGTAGATAGTGCTTTGGATTTTATTTGAACGTAGCCTAAACGTGGGCAACGAGGAATTGAAAGAACCGTGCGAGTGCGAATAAGAACTTCAGTCCAGGCAGCCAATCTCAGTCGAGAAGAGGCTGGTGTTTACGTGAACTTAGTATTCTTCCTCGTTTTTCTGCACGTGTTTTATTCTTCATGTAACGTGTTGTACACGGCGAATTGCCGTGGCCAGGTCGCGCTCGCTGCAGTAAGTAATCTCGTTATAGATAGACTAGTCTGACTCGTTAGCGGATTCTAGTTCGAGCGAGACTGGCCCAGTGAAACCGAACTGTTTAATCGAGACTACAACTGTCAAACGCTGAATGCGAAATAAAAGATTCCTGCGAAGGGAATGGCAGGGTCTGTGTTATTCATAGAGGATTGTAAGTTCGTTTCTATCAATTGTGCTTCCTATTGTATCATATCGTTATCCTGTATTTCTGACAGATATTGAATCTAAAGAACAAATCCTATTGGCGAATATCGACGAGGGTATTTTTAAACCCCGCTGAACGTGACTGAACTATAGCTTTGCTTTCTTGGTTCTTAAAATAGTTTGAGGAGTGTTTATAACGTTATCGTTAGGAAGAATGTTATTTGCATGATTTTTCATGCAATATTAAAATGGATTCATGAATATTTTTCCATAGGTATCTGTCACACATGCGGTGAGAAAGTAACCGGTGCGGGCCAAGCCTGCCAAGCCATGGGCAACCTGTATCATACCAATTGCTTTATATGCTGTTCATGTGGGAGAGCCTTGCGCGGTAAAGCCTTCTATAATGTTCACGGAAGGGTATACTGTGAGGAAGATTATTTGGTACGTAAGATGGTAATCGCGGTAAATATATTAGCGGAAGAATGACATAGCTTATAGAATATTGTGTTTGCAGTATTCTGGTTTCCAACAGACTGCCGAGAAGTGCGCAATCTGTGGTCATCTCATTATGGAAATGGTAATTAACACGTTGATTTAGTTTCTGCTTTCAATATAATTAATCATTTTACATTCTTTTTGTACGCAGATATTACAAGCTATGGGAAAATCCTATCACCCGGGATGCTTTAGGTGCTGCGTTTGCAACGAATGTCTGGATGGTGTTCCATTCACGGTTGACGTTGATAATAAAATTTATTGCGTTAACGACTACCACAGAATGTTTGCCCCAAAGTGCGCCTCTTGTGGAAAAGGAATCACTCCTGTTGAGGTACGATACTTAACACCCAACCGCGTTATATTCATACAATTGGATCTCACTTTAATCGATACCATTTGATTTTCAGGGCACCGAGGAGACGGTACGAGTTGTTTCCATGGATAAAGATTTCCACGTAGACTGTTACGTCTGCGAGGATTGCGGCATGCAATTGACCGATGAACCTGACAAACGATGCTATCCGCTCGACGGTAGGCTTATGTGTCGCGCGTGTCACATTCAACGCATATCTCACATGCAACCCAGAGCACCACAACCAGTATCTGCTAGTTATCAGTTCATGGGATAAGTTAAGTTAAATATATTCCAAGTTGAACATTTCGAATTTAATGCTCACGTATCGATCATCCAGCAATATAAATATTATAAGAATTGACTGACAGACAAGAAGACGGAGTTACATATGCCTAATTATTTGTGAACGTAGAGATTTATACAACAAACAAGTATCGATGTTTGCAGTAAGATCATTAATCAGAGTCTGCGGAAGGAATATAGTCTAATTGTTCTACAACAGGCATGGACATACTTTTTATTCGCTTCCGACTACTGCGTAAAACTCGCCTAGCGAGTCAATCTGTGTGGGTCCTATAGATAAGCATAGAATGTCAGTCTACAACATACATTAAATCGTACTAAAATCTTTTAAAATTGTGTGGCGTGGGAGGCAACTTTGTCCATGCCTGCTCTAAAACATTAGACTAACAGAGCAATGACTGGGTATTTACAGAATCGAAAATACTTACACTGCCTTTTGGGATCAGCTGTACTGTATAGACAGGTCGATGTTTAATCTTTTCGTAAATATATATATACATATATTAACGCGATCTTATATACATGAAGCGATATTCCATTGACAGCTATTAATATAGATAGATTAATGGTATATTTAATATATATATATATATATGTGTGTACGTGCTATTATTTATTTTGTCCAAGGTACTGCGTTCACGTATGCAGTGGTTTCGTTAGGGTGAGCAAGTTGCGCAGGCAACTGTGATATATTAGCATAATAACTGCATCGTCATTAAGCAATGATTCCTTATTTTAGATCTTGTATATAATATATTTGTAACCATGCCTGTGAGGATATGTTTATTATCTAACGATCAAAAATTCCAGACAGTTCCCCGGCATGGTTTAAACATAGCGTATTTACCATATGCGATATATGTATTGCGTTCGCTAACAGTATTTATTATGACGGTACATCATATATCAATTATTAGTATCGAAACATTGTTATACATTACTCTTGACATTTATCGATGTTACTCAGGAAGTTAATGACACTGTTGGCGTTTAAAAAGTATATATATCTTAACGCTTGAGCGTATGAAAAAGTGCGATTCGGTGCGCTGAGGACATAATTTTAGGATGCTGCCAACGCACAAGCCCGTGCTGCCAAAAACGAACTTTGCTACTTCGTCTTTAATATTTCCATGTCTATAGTGAATTTATGCTACAAGTATTGTAGATAAAAAGTACAATGTTATTTAAATAAGTGTACGCATGGTATATGTAAAACAAGACGATCGTTCAATAAAGAAAAGTATACCTGCCTAAACACAATCGTGTTCAGTTCGTATTTTCGCAGGACTTCGCGAAAGGGGAAATGAATTCATAAGCGGTTCGTGTAGTATTACATACAAGATTTGTTCTTTATCGTAACACAATATCGTTTACACATTTACAAGAGATAATATACATTCGTTCGTTCAACGTATTTCGACTCACAATCAAACTATCCTTTATCCAGATGAAAATCAGTCAGCCTCGCTAGTATCAATTTAGTGCTACGTTTTCGGTGGTTCCGTCTGTCGTTCTACTTTGTATTCTGCTTTTGCTGGTGCTGTTTTATTTGATTCTGTTGTCTAAAACACATGACAAATTATATAATACGTTTTATTAGGAAATCGACAACGGCGCCTGTTAAGTCCTAGCGAAAAGCAAAAAACAGAAGATAAAGTCGAGAAACTCTAATCTCTAACGATAGAATGTAAACCTACACACAGTATCATATGCAGACTACATCAAGAAGGCATGTAACAAAGTAGTTCAGATATCAGTCTTAATTGATTAAATTTATTCACATATAAGAATTGTGTACGGTTATACCTTGTATATCTCTTGCGACTGTTTACGAAACGACAAAGGTTTTACTAATCCCGATTTGCTAAGCCGCCTGATGGCCATTGTTGTACCACCTGTGCATCACATACGTGCTATTAATTTCAATCAATTTTCCTTACAACAATCGTCGTTTAATTACCTAGAGTGACTGTATATCTAAGAGGTGTAAATATTTTATAAAGAAGGTATGTTAAGGCCCAGGTTCCAGCATCAGACCTTTTCACCATATCTATATACTTCTGATTGAAATGCACGATCTCCATAAGCTTTACAATATCGACACCACTGGAAGAACGGACATCGCAAAGTAGTATGAGTAGCAGAAGTTAGCAGACAAAATTACGTTCAACAGTGCTTACACTTTAATTGTTGTATAAAATATAGCTACCCAACCTAAAGAGGTAATTATGTGGACTGGTACTAAAATATGCCAATAATCCTTGGTCATCTGTTTCATTTTCGCGAATAGTGACTGCTTTTTCATCTCTGTTTTTGGAGTGTACTCTTTGCTAGCATTTGAATTACAATAACGCGCCACCAAGGCATTCCTATTAAACTTATGCTTGAGTGGCATTTCATGTGCTTTAACGTGATTGAGGAAAGGAACATAATTGCACGACAGATTTCTACGGTACGGGTATCTTTCTGGAATCGATTATATCAAAAGCTTGCGTATCATTTAACGATTATAAACGCTGTCGATCTAATCGAGCGCATTAACCTACCAAGTTTAAATCTCCAACGCCTCGTAGAAATTTCTCCGAAGAGATTTTTAGTCGCTAACAAGGGACTGAACCCTAAGCTGGACGAGAATCTTATGCCTCGACAAAAAATCATCTCCATTTCGAAAAACCTGTTACTTTCTTAACGCTGTTACGACTAACCAACAAACTCGCTTTGAGATTATTTAATTACTCGAGTTAAAAATGATGTTAATGTCGTACGCTTCGCAGACACAAATTGGACAGGACATACCAAATGATCCTTGCGTTCTAGCGGCGTTGGCGTAAACTTATATTTGTGAAAACTGCATAAATATATTAAAAACTCACATGTTTTCCGTATCGTACACTATAAAAGACTATTTGATAATCGAAAACGGGAACCGGCGATAGTTGAGCCATCTGCTCTGCTCCCTCTGCTCTCTGCTCATCAAGTTATACGCACAGTGTTGTATATTATTTGTGCCCATGCCCCAATCGGTGGTCAGATTCAGATATCGTGTCATCACTTTATACATTCAAGTACGCTAACCAAATGATTATTTCAAGTATCATGCAGTCAGATAACATAATATCTTATTTTCAACTAGTAAATTCTAGTGCACGCCTCAAATATCCCACGATGTGCCCAACACTGTTACAAAGTGTACCTCAATAAATAAGGAATAATACTCGCATTACGTTAAAATATATTTGCTGTTTGAAATTTCGTACAAAAATTAGAATTTTTCATCGTTGTGAGAATAAATTTTTGATTAATCATACACGATTTTAATATAAAATACCATGCGCATAATGAATACACAAATATGCTTGCTTTCTATCGGGTTGCCGCCGCGCGTATCGGTTAGTGATGGGCACCATCGATTAAAAACTACCGATGTAGTCTATATAGTAGCCAACGATACTTTTACTCGGCTAAATCTCTGATACTATCGACTACATCGAACCAAATTCAGGCGGCTGCTT
>NW_017136307.1:0-401 GCF_001652005.2 Ceratina calcarata | reverse complement strand
TTGAACACCCGTTCTCCCGGCCGAACCCCGTTAGGGCCACCTATCCCTAACAAAGTTAAAATTAAAACATAAAAAGTGAAACGAAAACAAAGTACGCAAGCGCGGAAAATTACCGTAACACGCGAATAGGGACATTCTCTCTCCCTACGAAAGTAACTAGCAACGTCTCAAAGCGGTTCACAACACGAAGTACAGACGGCGCGAGCAGCCAAAACGGCCGAACCGCAGAACCGAGTTCAAAAGCTAACCTAGAAATAGGAAAACTAACACCGAGACAGTAAACACGAAACGATACAGATAAATAAAATACCGATAACCTCCATGAACTATCGCGAATCTGAAGCATGAAAAGAAATGAAATGATAAAATAAAAATCGATCAATATACACACTGTCTAAAAT
>NW_017136306.1:0-401 GCF_001652005.2 Ceratina calcarata | reverse complement strand
TTTAATTACAATTAAATGTTCAATTATATTATTTTAATAGTTGATTCAGCTACATACTCACTACTACAGATGATGATAGATTTGATATTGACACTGTCGTTAATATAAACGTTGGTGAAACAATTGTCACCCCGAACGAATGACGTTTAGGACATTTATATGATGGCTTGGAATCGCTGTGCTTATATCGTACATGCTATGCTAACATTTATTATACATATGTCTCATTTCTATGCATACGTATAGCCGATCGAGGTCTCGATCGGGGGTCGAAGATCATAATCCTTAATGTATTGATCGACCTCAAAATAAATACAGTTCACAATTTCTTTTTCCCAAATTAATTAAAATATAATTGTTAATTCTTTCTTCGATTTGTTACATGAACATGATATTTTTTA
>NW_017136305.1:0-401 GCF_001652005.2 Ceratina calcarata | reverse complement strand
TATATACGAAGTATTGCAGTCAAAAACAAACGGCGAATATAGATTGTAATTAATTAATGTTAACAAACTCTAAAAAGAAATTAAAATGATAATGACGATGATGTTGTCTGTACAATTTTTATATGCTGTGATACGACTAAACTATTTATTATACAATAACAGAAAATGCACCTTACTTAATACTTATCCTATAAACGATGCAGTGTACGAAATTACTGATACGCGTTGATTAATAAATTGACATTACACGTATCGTCGCTTCAAATTTGCTATAAATACAAGAATAAAATAACGATGAGCAGCATGGAAACTTTGTACAAGATGAGGCAATGCAAACAATTAATGGTACACGTTTCAGACATCTTTACAATTTTTCGTTTCACTCGTTCGTATTAGAATTT
>NW_017136304.1:0-401 GCF_001652005.2 Ceratina calcarata | reverse complement strand
TTATACAGTTTTAAACAAAAGTTATTCATTCGCATTATACCTTTTTATTTTTTCAACGGATATTAATCATCATTTTTTTCTTTTTCTTCTTGTTTTTTTTTATATTAAATTTATTTTATACATGTTCTATTCATATAGTTCACCAGATATTACCAGCTCGATTTTCGTCTCTATTTTTATACGTAGCAAAGAATGTTATAATGTGGAATAGTCATCCCCTGCCCGGTTGTACTACGATTTCCGGATCACCCTGTATAATAACGAAAGTCGAGGTAGTAGTATCTGGTGAACTACTCTACATACGGTATATTTAATAAGGTATTATTATTTTTGTTGTTAATAATATAATAAAATTATTTTACTTTTATTATTTTATTGAAGAATAACATCCAGTATTGTTA
>NW_017136303.1:0-401 GCF_001652005.2 Ceratina calcarata | reverse complement strand
AATTCCAGTTTCCAGGTTGATTTTCGTATTGTTTTCGTTGAAATAAATCTTCTTCTCGTGTTTTGAAACAGAATTCATGTGTTGTTCATACATATGTGGTATACAAGAAGACTTATATGCGCTTAAGTCGAAGGTACATTCGAAAATTGCTGATATTGCAAATTCCTATTGGGGGTGTGCGGGGAAGGGGTGAGATCATCGTCCGTCCGACCTAATGTGGAGGAAAAGGGATCGCAAACGTGTGCAACGCGTAACGTGATATTTAAAAGGACAAGAGTGGGGTTCGCCATAAGAGATTGAAAAGTATAGTGCGGAAAAAGAGGGATCGTGAAGTATGTAAGTAAGGAAAAGAGGAAACAAGAGAACGGAGTGGCAAGAAATAAACAATATTTAACTTTTTT
>NW_017136302.1:0-401 GCF_001652005.2 Ceratina calcarata | reverse complement strand
TCTTCCCAGGGACCGGATCCTGTCTTGAAGGTATAACTCCATCCCCATCTTTCTTAAAGGGAGAACTCCAACACGCCAGAGATGATTCTCCCAATTTTGGGAAGTGCTCCTCACTACTTCTTACCGGGAACTTTTCTGATGCTTTATCATTGTTCCGCTTCAGACTCGTAAACTCCTCTCGTTTAGCAACTATTTTCTTAGCTGCTAATATATTTACATTGTCCGTTGCCGATAGAATCTGTATCTGCCTCTCGAACCTATAATATAGATAGTTCTTATCAAAGGTAGAATGACTAGCCCTGCAATGAAAGCATGAGAAATGACTTCTGTTGAACGTTTCACATAAACTGGTGGCATGTTCCATTGATCCACAGCTCTTGCATTTATTAGAGTTCCGGCAT
>NW_017136301.1:0-401 GCF_001652005.2 Ceratina calcarata | reverse complement strand
TTTTCCCCGATTGATTCTCGAAGGTGTTTCCTTCGGAGAGAATCACTCGATCGTTTAGCACTTGGATCGAGTTCGCTCTTCTTACAAGTCCGTATTTTAAAAGTCTGATCTCCTTGCGATACGTCGTGTAAAGAGCAGCTTCTTTCCACGGGTCGTTTCCGCTGATGCCCGCTCTGCAATATCAAGTGTATCCGGGTTAAGATTAGTGCCAAGAGGTACGTACGTCCTGTGTGACGTCCTACCGACTATCATTCTCTGGGCAGTCGTTCAACCAGGAGTTCGTATGGGCGTAATGTTGTGTTACGTCCTGAATTACGGGTTCTTGCCTTTATTTAAAGTGCTTAAACACACCTTGACCTAACTATCTATCTTAAGGGAATAGCTATTGGATATAAAAGGAT
>NW_017136300.1:0-401 GCF_001652005.2 Ceratina calcarata | reverse complement strand
GTATTATGCATAACTGTCATCAATTAATGTAATATGAAAAATGAAGAAAATCACAAAAAGAATTCAAGAACGACAACAGGAGAAAAAAAGAGCTTTATATGTTCGCCTTCCGCATACGATAAAAGATGAGGAAGATGTAGCGAAATTATTTACTGGTAATTTCAAAGTAAATCTTCTTCGACAATCTAGAAGATACTGCTATGTAATATTTCCTAGTCGAAGGGAGAAAGACAAAAATTGGAAAGCAGTAAAAGATATAAAAATAGATGGAAAACGTGTGGTTGTTGGTCCAGCGATAACTAAAGTTGAGAAGAAACCTCCTACAATAAGAAAAAAGATTGTTATACCCAAAATAAAACCAGATACCAAAGTAACAAGACAGTAAGTAGTAATCTATATAC
>NW_017136299.1:0-401 GCF_001652005.2 Ceratina calcarata | reverse complement strand
TGGATCGATGAAGTATAAAAACATTTTTTTTAAATAAATAATACACGTCTAAATGGTAGTATTGATTCCTAGTGGAGTTCCATGAAGAGACGATATGAATTTCATTGGAAACGAAAGGCAAATTGATGAAATTAGACCAGGCCGAGTTTATGGGAACATGAAAATTGCAACGTCCGACAGACTAATGAACAATGCTCGATTAAATGCGCGGTTTGAAGTGCACGAACCACGAGGTCTGCGATGGCCCCGATCCGTGTCACACTGCGTTTCTGCTCTAAAAAGCTCGACGTTCCTCCGCTGCTATGCAATTAATGGACTGCATTCTTGTGCAAAAAATACTTTTAATCTAAAGGAATCCGATTCAGATCGAGATTTCTTTTACCATTTAAAAATAGTGGTGC
>NW_017136297.1:5796-8156 GCF_001652005.2 Ceratina calcarata | reverse complement strand
TACTTGATGGGGGTATGCTAGGCATGGTCAGCGAAGGCGCATGAGGGGAATAGTATTGGGGATTGTTAATGTTCAATTGTCCATGTTAATAAAAGGTTTGTTCGACAATATCGAGAGTTCAATTATTAACCGTACACCGGATCCGTGCTGGCCGGCGACCGTGAAGGCAACCACGAGCAACGTGCCAAGGGCACCCCGTTCCCCACATAATTGGTGACCCCGACTGAAGATCTCAAGCAGCACACTGAGATCCAGAACGATATCCATCTTCTTCGTGGAAGCGACCACGTGCATCCCGCTGCGAAACCGGCCGCATCAACAGCATCGTGAAGACGACGGACCCCAGTGCGGCATAGCTCTTGCAGTTCACCAGACCGAGCATCGCCACGAGGACTCGTGCCCTGATGACATCGGGTGAACATCAGACCAGGAGGTACCACATCGTGCGTAACTAGCAACCAGCCGAAAGAGCAACAAGGTAGGACCATGTCCATGCGCAATTTCCGGTTCCATGTATTCGTCGCGAAAATCATGTAAAAACGCATTTTCTGAATCAATCCTCATTCGCATTGTGATCGCGTAGCATTAATCTTGCGAGACATCGTCGTACAGCCTCGCGACCGTTACGATTGCGTCATTGAGCCCGAACAGGTCGAAACACGTTCGCGAAGCTCCGTGAATAGGCCCCGCGCTTGACAACAAGCTTTTTTCGCGACCCCTTCTTAGAACGAGGTAACTCTAGACATTAAGTCGCAAATTTCTTAGTATATTACCGTAGTCAATACGTTCTCGCGTAATTTACAAACGCGCGGAATCTCTCGATTCGTCAAGGACCATATCGTTATTCTCCGTTTTCCGTACTTTCATGTCTACGCGTTCGGGAAGACAATATTCTAAGATGATCGATTTCGCGAACTCATCGGAAAATGGGGACGTCACCATTCTCGAAAATTCGGCAGCGGGTGGTCCCGTGAATAACAACCCTGATTCATTGTCACATGTAATCAATAATCTCCAAGAGGAGATAAGAGAACTCCGCGCAAGCAAATCAGGTGGTCGTTCGATACAACCCAAAGGCGATACAGAAGCGGGTACACAACCACCGTATTCCTCCACGGGAGACGATAATGCTAATTTAATAGAAACAATTAAACAGCTACAAGAGCATAACGAAATGCTTTCTGCGCAGAAACACGCAGTTGAATCGAACGACACCTCGTTTTGCACACGGTGCGCACCAAAATCTCACCACAGATTCCCCCAGTCATCATTGATGACCCTGTCGTCTGGTTCATAAAAGTCGAAGCCATTTTAAGAACCGCAAACATTCACGATTCGACATCGCGCGCAGATTTGATTTGAGGTGCATTGCCTACGGAAGTCATAAGAGCGATTCGCGAGCTCACCTCAGACAAAACAATAACTGATCCATACTCTGCATACAAAAGGCGTCTAATCGACCTGTATTCTATTTCGCGTGCAAAGCAATTTCGCGAACTCCTCGATCGGGATTTTCGACATTTCGAAAAACCCTCCATGCTGCTGCACCACATACGTGATCTGAGCAACGGCACGTGTGAGGACGAATTTCTGCGCTCAATATTTCTCGAGAAATTGTCACCACAAATTCGCGCTCCCCTCCTCCCATACAAAAACGTGACCCTCACCGAACTCGCAGAAAGCACAGACGTGGTATACGAAGGTTTATCAACGACCAAGTACACTTCAGCTTGTTCGGGTACTTCAAGCGAGCAGCACGACATCAGTCACGCGGATGCACACGCCATTTCCTCTCTTCGCGCCGCAGATCCAAGAAAGGCGGCCCAGTCAACTGATTCCAACCTAATGGAGTACCTCGAAAGACGGTTTTCGGAAATACATTCCCGTTTATCCTCACTGGAGCGCCCGAGCTACACTCGCCGTGCATCTCGCGGTCAGTCCCAAGAAAGAGCATTCGACCTATGTTACTATCACCGCAGATACGGCAACAAAGCAGAGTCCTGCAAGGGCCGAATGAACGGGCCGAGCCCCCTCCACACAGCAGTAACAGTGATTTGCGATAACGCGCACTTGACACCTTATCACCGTTGGCCCGTGAATCTGCGATCGGCCCTTGCCAGCCCGTAGTAACCAGTGACAGCTCGTAGTTGCGAATGCTGCGCTATATTCCATTCATGATTAGCTGCTCGATGCTCGCGATCGACCGCTCTACGGTCTCGCCGTCACACTCCTTATTCGTGTACTTATTTGTACTTATATTATTTATGTATTATATTATTATATCATTAATGTATATTTATTATACATGCTATTGCAGGATGTAAAATATAAAATACAAAAAATACAAGAAGTATACGTTA
>NW_017136297.1:1447-3098 GCF_001652005.2 Ceratina calcarata | reverse complement strand
AGGATTTTAGGATACAATTTAGAAGAAGCGAAGAATATAATAGAATTTCTCACGCCTTTCGAAGAGGCGATTACAGTTTTGCAAGGAGAAAAATCTCCTACATTGCATTTAGTACCTCTGTGGTACTATCGATTATTAAGGCACTGTGAAATGCACGAAGCAGACTCAGTCATCGTAAAAGCGATCAAACAGAAGGTGACTCAATATTTAAGACGGAAGTTTCTTTTACACAAGTACCATAAAATGGCAACGTTCCTGTTTCCAACCTTCCGGACGTTGCGCATGTTTACGGATGAGGAGAAGACAACCATTATCGAGGACGTCTGATCAGTCTGTCCTTTACTCGCAGTTTCTCAGTTTCTCCGCACGAGGCCTCCAAGATCAATTCGGAGTTGGCCCGTCACTCCTGTATACCCTTAAGATATTTTTAGATTTCCGGATTCCTCCGGGGCCCCTTGGCTATCCAGGGTCCCACGCAACCGCTTAGTCCGCTTACCGCTTAATCTGCCCCTGGATGAATCTACTTGATAAATAAAAATGTATTTATGTCCATCTTCAGAATAAACAAAATGATTACTAGATACGACTAAATAATATTCCTTGTTGACTTATCCTGTATTTTCTAAGGAGTATTCGTTCAAACGTGAAAACGTTTATGTACAGAAATTATAGACATGTCCTATAACCGTGATCGATAAGTAATTAAAATATCGTGTTATAATGTTTAATCTAAAAATATCGTTTTCGATTTTGCGGATTATGTACTAGAAGCTAGAGGCCATTAATTTCGTTCGCATTTTTCGTAGCTTTTATCGACAATCTTCAACGTTATCGATATACTTCATTAATCTCCTTCAGTATGTTGCTGTGATCGTAGATAAATCAACTTATCTAGTAGAAATTGGAGTGGAATCTGGAGGTATTTGGGACATGTATGATTTGATAAGATTTAGTTTTTTGTTCCGTCAATGATAACTAAGATTGATCGACTATTAATTGCACTTTAGCAATTAAATTGATCTCAGCGTATCTTTGTTATAAATTCATGTTTCTAGAAACCACAAAAAATGTTGTTTGGATGAAAATCTAATTAATATCTTACCGCGATATTTCTTATCTTTTACTCTCAGAATAAAGATGCGTGATGGAGATAAGGAGATTAATTAAGGACTTCATAGTAAAACGATTCCATATTAATAGTGTACGCGAACCTCATAAACAATTAGAAGGTGGGAGATGTATACTTTAATGATTTAATGAAAGGTAGTGTTTCTTTATTACAGATGAAAACTGTTGGTGAAAGTGACTCCATTGTGGACAACCCTAATCCCAAAACTATAGATCAGTGAAATGATACGCGAAAGGAGAGACGTACCCGAGTAGAAATTTAAACTAGTAAACGACCAGTAAACGACCATTTTTTACTGGTCAATGGCTATAAACTGGCTAGTTTTTCTAGCTAATTAATGGCTAAATGGTAGACAATTTTTTAGCCAAAAAATGGTCAAGAAACTAGCCAGTTTCTAGCTAGTAAAAACTAGTCAGTAAAAACTGGCCAGTTTCTGGCCAGTAAAATCTAGCCAGTTTCTGGCCAGTAAAATATAGCCAGTTTCTGGCCAGTAAAATCTAGCCAGTTTCTGGCCAGTAAAAT
>NW_017136297.1:0-906 GCF_001652005.2 Ceratina calcarata | reverse complement strand
GTTTAAATATTACAGAAAACAAAGCAATTAATCGTTAGTTACGTTCACTGAATAAATGCAACATATTCAGTCAAATAACTAACAACTTTATAAATTACAGAGTAGCTAAAATTATGAAAAAATGGGAAGAGAATTAGAGTTTAACTTAATCGTTCCTCTTTAAGTTCACTTGCTCCTAGAAGAACGTCACTGGGTCAATGTGCCGAAACCCGGTACTTGAAGATAAAACACATGGGCAGCAGTGATGTTTAGAGCAGGTCACTGACAGATATGGCCATGTGTTTTAGTTTCGAGTGTCAGGCTTCGGCACATTGACCTACTGAAATTCTTTTAGGGGTGCTGTTTCCAAATCTTTTGTTCACGTTTGTACCACATTCATAATCGTTTGTGTACCCCCGGGGGTACAAACGATTTGGAAACAGCACCCGTTCGCGGATTTCAAATATCTCGAAAAACGTAGAAATTAGTTTCCACCCCTGTCTTCCGATCGCGGTACAAACGAACCCCCGGGGGTACAAACGAATGTGAAGGCGGTACAAACGGGTACAAACGATGCTTAATCGAATGACTATTGGCATATTGCGATATCTTAAAATGGGGTGCTAGGTATTTATCCCACCCCCCTGAGCTTTCATTCCTTAAGGATACAAACGCAATGAAGAGTGGTACAAACCGAGAGTAATCGAATGCATGGTCGTTTGAATTGTTTACTTAAAGTCGGGTGCCAGGTTCACATAGGTGGAGCCTGTAATTGTTTATGAATGAGTCCTTGCATTTTTATTATATTGTCCCTCGTGTGTAAATTTATATCTATATTTAATAATAATACAAGGTCGGATATTCTTCGAGCAAAATTTTTCCAAATATGAATCCGTAAACATCCAGGGGTTGCACTAATGGAGTAGT
>NW_017136296.1:0-401 GCF_001652005.2 Ceratina calcarata | reverse complement strand
GCGCACTACATTACTTTCGTGTATCTGTGTATGTACAGTAAATAAGCGGAATGAACCAAAAATTCTATGAAAACATGATATGAGTATCATTCAAAGAGAAAATGCGTAGAAACGTTTATCACGATGGATAATAACTGTCTACTGTTTTTTTAATGTTTTATGCATCTCTTCTAATCAATCGAAATTAAAGAGACAAAAGCAAATAAAACGCAAATGAAACAATTTTTACTTCCCGTTACGCGGTTGAAGTAACTTTGCGACGTAGTTGTTTTCAGTTCAGTTTAAATTGCGATCTACTCAAATTTTACAATTCTGAACACAAATTGTTACGGAATTAGGGAACAATGGTTCTGGGAAAACACAAATAATAATTTATTCATTATTTTCACATTTTTACGGCA
>NW_017136295.1:0-401 GCF_001652005.2 Ceratina calcarata | reverse complement strand
GAGGCCCAGTGGCAAGGCCACCTGCCGGATCTTCCGTGCCACCTGCCGCCTCATCAACAGCACTGCAATAGTATTAATAAATCTAGTAGAGTTAATTCGTCTTGTTTATTTGAAAACACGCCCTTAGTTTTAAGACGCGTTTCCTAGAGCGAGCGGTCGGCACCACGACGGCACCTATCGGTTGCTCGGCCGATCGGCCCGTTACACCCTTTCACCCTTACGAACAGTAGAATTAAATGAATAGAAAAGAGAATAATGGAATGGAGACAAGTTGGCGGCGACCCAGCCTGGTCCTGGCTCCCATTGCACTTTTAATTTCTGTAAAACAGAAGATTCCTAAATTCTCTTATTTCACGTTTACACGTGTCTATTTATCGCCTGCGAGTTTATACCGCTCGCAG
>NW_017136294.1:0-401 GCF_001652005.2 Ceratina calcarata | reverse complement strand
CAGTTTTCTCATAATTGCATAAAATCCACGGTCTAATACAATTCTTAATTTCTAGAAATTCGAATTAAGGATTGAATTCTAATTCTTAATTAAATAATACTCCAACTATCGATTAAAATTTGTTAATGCAACAATTAAAAAATCTGAAACCCTATTCATACCGCAGCATACTTACCTCTATCAAGGACAAAATTTTAAGTCTGTCTTTGTTCATTTGAGATTGAATTTCAATGGCGTTCGAATGAACTTTATTCTTATACTCCTGCAAGACTTCAGAGCCCTCGTTTACATTCGATCTTAATTCATTTATTAGAGACGTTCCCTGTTCCTTGATCTGCTCTACGACTTCTTCACTCTGTAAATTACAAAACATGCGCCAATTGTATTATTATTATTATTAT
>NW_017136293.1:0-401 GCF_001652005.2 Ceratina calcarata | reverse complement strand
CCATGGTGGGGACCAATACTTGGTGGGGGTATGCAGTGATTTTTAAGATCGCTAAGCTTGGTTTGGCTGTACATCTCGTCAAATTGGCAACATAGATACTAGCGCCGCCAAGCCAAGACAAGCCAAGTGACGTCGAGTGACGCGACGGATTTATTTGTGTTAGAAAATAGTCTAACGGGCGAGGAGAAGCGGGGTACGCAGAAATAAATTCGACACGTGTAAATTCTGTTTTAGAATTATGAAAATAACGTTTATTTTCGCGACCGTGAAAACGGCCGCGTTCTCAAATGATACAAAACGAGAAATAAAATAACTGGTCGCTACTGCGAACGTATACGGTATTTATTATTAGCGTTTATTTATCCTGCTCGGGTCAGGCCTTGTCGTCGCCGCACGTGTCC
>NW_017136292.1:0-401 GCF_001652005.2 Ceratina calcarata | reverse complement strand
GACAGACAACAAGTAGCAACTCTACTTTTCTTTTTCTACTTTGATAGTAGATCTACGCATGGATCATGCTGAAAACATACTATTGTGGCTTTGGATACCTGGCTGCTAAAGTGCACATTACTAACGCCGCCTCTGGTATTTGATGTGTGGTCACTATTGATCATGCTTGTTAGGGTGGAGGTATTGATTGCATGTTTAAGTGTACTCAAAGTACTAAAGATACTGCCTGTCTGTGACTCCACATAATAATCGTTGATGATTCGCAATTGCCGCCCGTGCGTGCGGCGATGATATATTTTAGGCAAAGAGCTCTTTTGTCAGGCAGGGGCCACAACTGCCAACTGGCGCTTAGCCGGCATATTTTCCCCATCTATTGAGGACACATTTTGGTACCGCTTCCA
>NW_017136291.1:0-401 GCF_001652005.2 Ceratina calcarata | reverse complement strand
AATATTTCGTATTATGTTTATAACATTAGCCTGAAATTCTTATGCCTCGTCATCGTTAAATGTTACTTTCCATGCGGTTTCATTTACGTTTTTGTCCTTGTACGCATCTAATTCTTTATTCCATATAACAGGACTTTGTTCTACCAATGTTATTAGAAGCTTTGAGCTTATTTCCGACATTGTAATCTTTAAACGAGTGAACACATAAAATTGATTTCAATTAAACAATATCGCAATGAACGATTCGGTTTTACAACTAAATCACTTCATATGTAACAAACCGAATGTCGAAAATTACTGAATCGTTTTTCTCGTATACAGCTAGTAACAAATTGCCGCGCACAGCCAAAACGCGTACTCACTAGGCCTGTGCGCGGTTGGTACGACATTTGAGGCACTTA
>NW_017136290.1:0-401 GCF_001652005.2 Ceratina calcarata | reverse complement strand
GTGTGCAAGATGCTAATGTATTGTGTATGGATGAGAGTTACGCAAAATTTTTTTGTAATTATGTAGCAACAGATAGGTATGCGGATCAAAAGAAATTAGAAATTATTAACAGCAATTTTAAACTTAAATTTTATTTTAATCAAGTCACTGACCCAGATTTTAGAGGTACAGGACATAGAGGTTTTAATCAATCCGTTAAGCGAGTAATTGATGAAGAAAATCGAAGATTAAAGATATTGCGAAGCAGATGAGGCCGAATCGAAAAGACACCGATCATCGAACCCAAACGAGTCCGACGAGCGAAAACGGAAAAATCGGACGAAACGAAAAGCAATAAACAATAACAATAAGAACTAACAAACGAACGAAACAGACGAAAGAAAGACGCGAACGAACCGAAG
>NW_017136289.1:0-401 GCF_001652005.2 Ceratina calcarata | reverse complement strand
GTGGTTAAAAATTGTTATCATTAAATTGACCATAATTATAATAAATATTAATCTATATACAAGGTGCTTCATAATACCTGAGACTCATTTTAGGAGTAGATAGGGGAAAACCAATGAAAACATGCAAATTCATTGAATTTAATTCTCTGTAAATTTATCTGTAATCGTAGTAATCCTTTTATCGGATACAGTAATCTGAGTTAAGTAAAAATAAATCATAGGCTTCTATTGAACTGCTTAATCTGTAGCCGTTAGTGTCAGTATAAGTGCAATTCCACATTTTGTTGTGAGAATTTAAGTCGCCCATGATTATACAACTAAAAAACAAAGCAATGTTCTTAAATATATGATCCCATTCGTCTTGCGAGAGAGATTCCTCCGGGATTCTGTAACAAGCTATG
>NW_017136288.1:0-401 GCF_001652005.2 Ceratina calcarata | reverse complement strand
TACAATTATTGCATAAATATAGTGTTCGTGCATCAGATGGTCCAATGAAATTATTAAAGGTTATTAAAAATCCAGTCACTGATCATTTACCTGTAGGATGTAAAAAAATTGGATTGTCATTCAGTGCAAAATACGTACAAAACGCACGAGAATTGGTTCCTTCAGATGAACCAATTGCCGTTGTTATAGGTGCAATGGCACATGGACAGGTAAATTTTATAAATTATCGTGCATATGATATTCTCAGTTGTAATCTTAGATGTTCTATTAAGATGAATATAATTGATATTACAGGTAAAACCTGACTACACAGAAGATACCATATCTATAAGTAATTATCCATTGTCTGGTGCATTGACATGTAGTAAATTGTGTACTGTATTTGAAGAAGTTTGGGGTAT
>NW_017136287.1:0-4848 GCF_001652005.2 Ceratina calcarata | reverse complement strand
AAGTCGATAAATGTTCGTACTTGTTATTCAACTCTGAAATATGGACTTAACGAATTAATTCCTTTTTAAATTTTAGAGAGTAGTTTACAGAGTGTATAACGGAAAAGTAAAGAAAATTGGTGTAAACCGGATTTACAATGGGAAAAGTGAGACACAATTTTTAATTTTCTTATTCGACAATCTAATAAAAATCAAAAATATGCTTTTTGCAATTGTATACGCGTTACAAAGTTCCACAAACAGTTGAGCGTATCGAAAGATGTCGAATTTTCTCAATTTATTTAAGTTTTAGACCGAAAAGACCTGGAATTTGATTAATTTTTAATCATTTATTAGTCATGGCATCTTTAATCGATTATAATGAGACTTTGTATGTGCATGTAACATCAGTAGACAAAAAGATTTTAAACTTTGTTTCAGGTTGTTGCAGCACCGTATAATGATCATCTTTGCCTGGCTGTAGCACAGGAACTAGAGAAAGCTCATGGAGGCTGGGTCCTTCCTGCCTAATTTACTTCCAATTCTATTTTACATTAATCAATGGTAAGGTAAAGGTGTAAAGATATAAATACTGGGCTTATAACATGTCATCACGACCTCCGTTTTTAAAGGTGTGATGAACAACCCCGCTCTTTTACGAGAATTGATATATCTTTTCGTCGATTATATCCACATTATGCTGTGAACGAGATGTTATTGTTGATTCAACGCAACTGTCGATTCTGCTGAATGCATCTGATAATAGCAGTCAAAATAGCAATAATGAGATGTACATTTTTGCTCAGGTGTATGTTAATGTTATTACTTCTTCTACTTACTGATTACTTCCTCGTTATTATTTACTGTCTCTATCGATAGTTTAATTGTAAGATGACATGTATAGTACGATAATTGGATTACTGAATACTGAAATTCTTTATTTATCACAATGTGGGGTGTTTTGACTTTATCTACATCAACACAAGTACCTACGATAATTGACTACCGGAGAGATCTGCGATATCTATAGGATTTATGGGAAAATTATGATTACAATTGTATATAAGAAAATGCACCTATTACANGAGGCCTCCACTCTTACAAGGTGCAACGAGGAGGTGAGCAGTGACAGCAGAACACCGTTCGTTGAGTAATCAACATATACGGTTCCGGTCCCTTTTCGGAGTAATTCGAAAGACCGAAGCGGAGTGCGGAAGGCCTCCGAATAATATAGTCCACTTAGCACGCTGCTGATCTGATTCAGCATGCGGCTCAAAATTGAAGTAAGCCCGTATTTATTTAATCGTCATCTTTCAGTGATCGCGACAGCAGACGGCAGGAGCGAGGGAGCCGGTGCCGCCGCTCGACGCGAGTAAAGGAGGATTCAAGGACGGCCAGCCGGACGCGGACAATTCCCGGCTATCCCGGATCCTTCGAGATCCTCCAGGAGAAAGACGAATTGAATTGGAATAAACCAGGTTTCGATTTAGTTTAATTTGCTGATTCCGTTATTTCGAACACCCGTTCTCCCGGCCGAACCCCGTTAGGGCCGCCTATCCCTAATAACATATACAGGGTGAGTCTCCCATCATGACGACCTCAAATAACTCGTAAGGTGTTCGTCGTACGAAAAAATGTTTCATACAAAAGTTTCAGTGTTTGAGAGGGCCGCCATACTGACGCACTTTATTTTTTTACTGGTGGAGGCGCTGAAGCTACGCTAAGGTCATCGCCCATTTTTTAAATGGATCGGTATATTTTTGCTTCCGTATCATGATAGAGAATCTTAAAACGAATTCAACGACCTATAACACAAAGACATTGAAGGTCATATAAAGCGGAAAAAGGCGAGAATACTTACGGTTTTTGTAATCTATTACAGAAGNAAATATAGTTGTTTATGTATTTAATCTTCTCCCTCCCTTCGCGTCGTGGCCAGTGGCGTTGTGCCACGAATAACTGCGGCTGCGGATATTGGTCCTTTGTTGATAGTTGGTGACTGGTGGTCGAAATCTCTCAGAATTAAAAAAGGCAGTAACCAACAGCCTTTTGAAAATTCGAAGCGCTATGAAAAGAGCTGCAACGTTTCGCCGCAATGAAAATGTTCCATTGCAGTACAAAATTGCTGGGGTGATTAAAGATTTGTAAAATGTAGCTAGCTACGTATTTGGTGAGCATCAAGATTGTGCCTCGCTGAAGTATTTTTGTGATGAAACGTCAAAAGAAGGCGAGGCAAAATTGTCCCCCAATTACGAATGGCAGGATTTTATTCGAATGTAGAAAAGGTAATGAGACGCGTCATAGATAATGCCGAAAGTTTATTGTACGACTTTACCAGCGATTCTGCAGAAAGTAGTAATACAATTAAGTAATACAATTAAGTAATTTAATTAAGAAATACTCGGAACTACGTTCTGAACTGATAGACTTTATAAAGATCGCAATAGATAGAGAGAATTCGGATTTAGACGCGTACATGCTCTCCTAGATAACTCCTCGTGGCTAACTGCCGGTAAGATCGGCGCTCGCAATTAGGAGACACTCGATTACGTAATCGCATAAGGATAGACAGACAGGCTATCCCTTTTCGCACTCGTTAAGGGCGCACTCTTTGCACGCACCGCCTAATTCGAATCGTTAGGAGCAGTATGGGAACCGTAATTTGTTATTACCACAACAAATACATTGGCGGCAAACGTGTACATTTTGGAAAGAAAGGCTCTTACCAAACACGCGTAAAAGCACGTACGTCGAACGTTACTTACTGCTTCGAATTTTAGAAAAATTTGTTGCAAGAGAGAAACGACCTCGTGCCAAAATCTTGTACGAAACATTCTCTATCCCACTGAATTAAGAAATGCCGCAGTTGCGTGGAGTAAAGAAAAAGAGATTTTGGCACGAAAAAAATTGCAGGAGATTTTGGGAATAGCTGTAAATGACAGCGGTTTATTCATTGACAGCGAATACCCACATTCGTATTCGAATTCTCGAAAATATGTGTTGAGTTCTCGAAAGCAATAAAAGCGCTTCCGAGCCGGAGCACCGGCGAGTCGGCAACTCATTGTCTCACAATGCGAATCACGCGATTTTCGTAGATCGCAATTTCCCGACTGTTCAAAGCACTCTTCAAAAAACTAGCTTACGCCCATAGAAGATTTCTGAGACGATTACGTCTCCTGATTTCTTACGGACGCTAGCTTAAACTCATATTAAAAGCGATATGAATCTAAAGATTTCTCTTAGATTCGTCAAGGCCTCACTGATTACAGTGCCGTTAACGGGATACGTCCAGGAGGATGCATCTGGGCCATGGGTTTCGCTCCGGATCATCATAGTCAATCGTTGGCTGACCGCCGGTCAGAGGGCGGCGCTATCGTAAAGGGCCTGCAGTGGGTTTCGAGTTTCTCACCCAGAACTGCAATGCACCGCGAATGTGTTAGGTGAAGACCTAACGGGGTCCGGAAGCACCTTTGTGTTAGGTGAAGTCCTAACGGGTTCGGAATTCGAGGAGGAGAAGGCTGAGACAGGAGTTGAATTAAATAAAAGAAATAAATTCCAATTTGGAATTTGAACAATTATNGAGGTTGGAAAAATGAAGGAGGAAAAGAGGAGACTAGGAATACTGAAAATAGAGATGGTAAACAAATTCATGGAAGTGGAAGAGAAAGTAAAAGTATTAGAGGAGAAGATTGAAGAATCGGAGAGGGAACTAGAGAAATGGACGAAGAAGATGGAGGAGAAAACATGACAAACTGGATGGAGGGAACGAGAGAGAGGACGAGGGAGGAAGACCCTGGCGGAAGCTGGAGGAGCGTAGGTGGAGGTACGAGAAGAAGCAGCAGTGGGACCACTGGAGGGGAGGAGTTAGAGGGCAGAATGAGTAGATTAAGCCAGATAAGTATGGATAGTAGACTTAGTGAATGGGTAGTGAAAAGAATAAGAAGGATTATGAATGAAAGGGTGAAAGAGGAAAAAGCGAACAACATAATAATAAAAGGAGCAGAGATGTCAAGAGAAGGGAGGGAATTAGTCAAATGGGGGGAGGAATTAATTAGCGATAGAATTGGGGTGAGGGTGGTGATAAAAGAAGCATGGACTGCAGGGAGTGTGGGGCTATTTAAGCTGGGCAGTGCGGCAGAAAAACGGGAAGTTATGAAAAATAAAAGAAAACTGATGGGAACAAGGATTTTCATTGAGAACGATACGTCGTATGAGGAAAGAAGAGTGCAGGAGGAGATTAATAGATGGGAAAAAAAGAGCAGAGGGTGGAAAGTCAAAGCGGGCTTTGGGAGAATAAAGTTTGAAGACAGGTGGTTTAATTGGGAAGAGAAAGAAAAAGTAGAATCTCTGTGGAGAGGGGGAAAGGGGGGAAGGGGGACAAATGGAAGGACAAGGGGGAGGCAGAGAAAGAGACGAGGAAGCCTCATACAGACGAAAGGGATGAAAATTTTGGATAGGCCAGGAATGGAACGTGGGTGTGGGAGAAAAGGGGGAGGAGAAAGGGGGAGAGAGAAAGGTGTTATTTTGGAACATAGCGGGGATATGGGGGAAGGACAGGGGGTTTTGGGATTTTGTAGAGGAGGTGGATTTTATATGCCTGACGGAAACATGGGTGGAGGAGAAGGAGGGAAAGGATTTAGTGGGGAAACTAAGTAGGGATTTCGAGTGGAAGATATTTCCGGCTAAAAGGGAGTTTAAGAAGGGGAGAGCCAGGGGTGGGATAATGATAGGAGTGAAAAGAGGATGGTGTGAGGAAGTAGTCGAAATGGGTGTAGAGATGAGGGAGGGGCTAGTGAATTCGGTGCTTAGGGATAAAAGGGGGCCCCTGACAATTTGATCAGTGTACAGTTCGGGAGACATCAAAAAATT
>NW_017136286.1:0-401 GCF_001652005.2 Ceratina calcarata | reverse complement strand
GGGGGGCACAGGACGGAGGGTGGAAACGAGAGGGACAGGAACAAGTGGAAAGACTTAGGAACGGGACGAGCTCTCCTCCATCCTCTTGTCGATTTTTACCTTCTCACTTCAGGGAACGAACTACGTTATATGCATATTATATATCGTAATGTTATTAAAAGTTCTAAGTGGCAATGGATTTCTAACGCTTCCTCTCTCACGTTCCTTGCCGCTGCCAATGTGCTTTATTATTTAGCGGCACCATCGACAGTTCGATGGGGATAACGTTTCATAATTCCCTGTTTGAAATTTCACGTGAATAGCGTGAAAATAGTTATAAAGAGGATGATCCGTTTGTTCAAACATACTTCCAGGATTTCATAATTACAGTTTCTAAAACTAGTCGAAATACATTGAAATAC
>NW_017136285.1:0-401 GCF_001652005.2 Ceratina calcarata | reverse complement strand
GTGATATTGATTCTATCTTTCGATGAATTTAAATGTATAAAATACTTTTTACATAAAATAGTCTTTTTCTATCTACTTTTAAAAAAAATTTGATTTCACTTTTAATGCAGAGGGAACTATTAGAAACCAAACGCGTAATTTCAGAACTCTACAGAAATAGCACGCTCAGTTCAATTTTTAAATAATCACCAATTTTGTTGGAACATGTTCCTTTACATTTACATCCACAAGATATCACTTTATTTTCTTCTTAACTGAACTAGCACTTCATAAATTCACTTTTCTGTTTTTACTGCAACTTCAATTTTAATTTGTACATATTATTAATTTCTATTGCAGGTACAACTTCAAAATATTTGTCTTGATACTTTACAAAAGTATATTTTCGACTGCTCATTTTC
>NW_017136284.1:0-401 GCF_001652005.2 Ceratina calcarata | reverse complement strand
TTGTTGAATCGTTCAAGTGACCAATGAACTGTTCAACTTCGGAGTTCACCAACTTTTAAACAAATATCTCCCACATTTAACCTTCGCGCAACCCCCATTCAATTATTCAAACCGGAGATTTTCTTGACGACTGAAATTTTTAAAATATCTTCACTTACACCGCCCCATGCAAAACTTTTAATTTCACTCTAGAAATTTGTATTCCTCCTGCCTCGTAGGAATCTCGTATAAAATGCTTGACTTCCACGTTTGACTTATTCAACTTATGTAACATGTGTCATTATTATTTTAACGATCTGTGTAGATTTTCCTCCAGCAAAGGCACTATTGCTGCACAGAAAGGTCCGCGTAGGAGTGCCTCAGAAAAGATTCTCGTTATCATTTCTTTCAACGCTTTTTTC
>NW_017136283.1:0-401 GCF_001652005.2 Ceratina calcarata | reverse complement strand
AGATGAACTTCTCAACATTTTATATCCATAGTTTAATATAATCATAATTTGCCAAGAAATTAATTTAGATTTTCACAAATACATAGCGTTATAAAAACCGAAAGTACGTTCTTGCCAATGCAATATTTGCAACACTTCAAACATGTGTCACCAGTTTAACTTATAAACGATCATTTATACATATAAGAGCATAATTATAAATGGACAACAGTAAGAAAAATGATAGTGTACAATGTTACTCTATATGTATTGTATATGTATGTGTATTTTATATTCTTATATGTAGAATGTTAAGAAAAGACACAGATATAGATATTGAGATATATTTTTGATAATTTATCACGAAAATAGAAATAAAATTAGGAGTAAGTGATAGAAGATGTACAACAGCAATAAGTAAC
>NW_017136282.1:0-401 GCF_001652005.2 Ceratina calcarata | reverse complement strand
TCATAAAATGTAACATTGTATCATCTAGTGTATCATTAAATGTGACATTGTGTCACACAACGACTGATATACTCGTTTGACGAAGTCAGGGAGTGGGTTTGAATTAAAACAACGTAGTTGATGAACTCTGGGTGGTTCGTAAAACCGAGTTCCTCCATTTAGGAGAACGTGTTGTCACGAGAAGCGTGTCCCTCAGGCGCTGACGTTTTTAGAGAGCGTTTTCAGCTGTCCGGTGTCGGAGCGTCGATGCCCGTGACGAGCACCGAATCGGATTACTAAGGGAAAGCTACCGGTTCTCCAAGAAAAATAGGAACCCTCGTCGATGGTCCCGTTTATCGTCTAAACTCCGACCGGTCCTAAACGTTAAATTTAAATTTCGTAAGAGGATTCGACGATTTTAC
>NW_017136281.1:0-401 GCF_001652005.2 Ceratina calcarata | reverse complement strand
AGTACTTGATACACACGATAATTTTATTCGAAACGAAAATATTTGTAGAATATAATTTTATTCCTATCAGAATTTTTGTTCGCTATTATAGAACTTGTTTACGTGGGATATACACCGATCGTTACATTTTGAACGAATTTTGCTTCGCTTGATTAAGTGGCAGTCACTACAATGTGCGCTTGGTTTAATGGATTTAATTACATTCCCCCGCTTTGACAAACACTCCGCTAAAATACACACACACACGGATTACGTAATGCACTCGCTGATGTGTAGCGACATACCGATACATACACCGGAACAGGATATGCTGTTCAATGAATTTTCAACCTACCAAATTATGCTAATAATAATAGTAATACACGGTAATCGTCTTTGCTCTGATTCATTACGATAATTGC
>NW_017136280.1:0-401 GCF_001652005.2 Ceratina calcarata | reverse complement strand
TTCTCGTTAATTACGGATGTCTGAAAATACGAAATTTTTGTCTAGAAATAACTAGAGCCTGAGTACACTGCGAGTAAAAACAGACGCCAGCTAAAATTAAAACCAATTGCTCCCAAGTATCTTTTCTTGGGCACACGTCCTATTTTATTTATTGTACGTGATTTTGATCAATTATATATCTTACCTTGTTTAATGTACAGGACATCTTATCCGAAATTTTATGCAATTATTGCCTAAATAAATAATTCGTTTAAAAAAATGTTTCAAAGAAAATTCACTCCGTTTCACAAGACGTCTCATACGAAAATTCAGATGGGACATCGTGTATATCTACTTTAAGTAATGTTACTGAAGAAAAATTATTTTATCAGTAAATAGCAACGTGTATTCTTATACATATA
>NW_017136279.1:0-401 GCF_001652005.2 Ceratina calcarata | reverse complement strand
ATTTTGATATGTCGCTATGACGTTCTTTCATATCGTTCATGTGAGCGCATATTAAATCGTGTGATGGAACGGCGAGTGGATCTTGTAAATTCGTCGACGGTTCACTGGAAATGACAAGCTGGAAAATTACAGTGTCGAGTGAAACGACGTGTGCATGTGCGATATTTGTGTGTCGGGTACGAGAAGGTTTTGCGGTAACGAAATATCGATCGCTCGGCTTTTCCAGACGAATGAAATATTTACAAACGGACTTACCCACACATCGCTCTGAATTAGTTATGTGACAGGTCAATAACCGATCGATCTATGCAATCAATCACGGAAGTAATCATTGAACTAAAAATTATCATAGTTTTCAGATATTATAGTAACAACCACTTCGTTTGACTCGCTGGATAATT
>NW_017136278.1:0-401 GCF_001652005.2 Ceratina calcarata | reverse complement strand
GTCTAGAATATGTTACATAATTTTGTTTAGTATTAAATAGTTTTTAGTTTTAGTTTTAAGTTTATATATACATGTATATACTTTATATACCAGCCTATGTACAGATAATAAGATTTATCTCTATAGGATTACAATTGTATTTTCCCTGGTATAAATAAATAAATAAATAAATAAATATAATTATTGTAAAATCTCTGTAAATGATATTTACTGAGACAATGAAAGAACAAATTCTCTTGTATGTGTAAACATTATATATGTATGTAATCCAATGTAATATCGCATTTTTGATCCGGTCCGACTGGAGGAAGAGGATAAATATATTTCGTTCGTTTATAATTATTGTAAAACCTCTGTAGATGATATTTATTACGTCGAACCAATGAGAGAGAGAGAGAGAG
>NW_017136277.1:0-401 GCF_001652005.2 Ceratina calcarata | reverse complement strand
TCGAACTCTTCAGAAATAGTGAATATTCCGAGGGCGCATCAGTTTATATATTCGTTCGTTTCCTACCTACCTAATTAGGCATGTTGTTGCTTAACTAGATTGAAATAATGTACAAAATCATTTTCTTTCAAAAAAAACGAAAGAGGACACTTTTCACATATATCCATTAACGTATTTTGCATAGGAAATCATTAAAACGTGCAAAAGGAAAACTTTCTTTTGGGAATTGGGAAGAATGCGCGCGAGCATTTGCGTGCGCGGCTTGCCAGTGCGCCTGGCATGGACGAACCGCGCATCGTGTTCAGTGCTCGCCTGGTTATAAAAATCGACCTTTTTTAAGTGCCTTAAGGGTCGTTCGAACCGCGCACAGGCCTAGTGAGTACGCGTTTTGGCTGTGCGCG
>NW_017136276.1:5457-6918 GCF_001652005.2 Ceratina calcarata | reverse complement strand
ACACATTATTCTTTCATAATGCAGTCATTTTGACTGCTTTTGGGCAATATAGGCATATACTAAGTTTCAGTCTTTCTAGTGTTAAATACGAAATTTTGTGATGACTATAGTCGCGTAATGACTAAAGTCAGTACCTGTAGTGGCGAAAGAGTTAAACATAAGATTCACTTTTGTTATCTGGATTTATAAATAATCCAATACATTATTAAAAATTCATAATTTAATCTTTGTTTACAAGATAAAATGAGTTTATCGTATAATTGGGTGTGGAATGTATGAAACCTCGTTGTGACATAGTAGTCTCTCGTTTTAGTCGAATGTAACCACTATACATATTTTTCGCACGTTTTTCGTTACTGTTAGATATTGAGACGGATGCAACGAGCATCAGGTATATCATTCCCATCGCTCTTACAAAGGACGTAGAAAAAGAAGCTTCGGCAAGACGCGCGGCGCCGCGGGAAACTCCGGGAAGTATGCAATAAAACGTTGCACGCTCACTCGTATTACCCCGTTACGGCGAACACTCGGGACTCATTTATTCATCGCGCACGCAAGTGCATTCAAATTGTGATACGTAGCAGCAGTTTTGAACGTGCTCCGAGAAAATAGCTTGCTCTTAAACTGTCGTTTATCTCGAACAGTTTCCCCCGCCGCGGCACTGTTCCTTTATGAAAACCAGCAAACTTTATAGTAACGCCGAAATTTTCGTCACGGATCTGATCAATGCCCGGAAATAAAGAACGCAATCCTGTTTTATCATTCTTTTTATATTAAATTGGCATAATAATTCATCGTTTTTATTCAATTATTCGACGACGCGTCAGCATTGAACACTTATATTTCTTTTTTTATCAACTCGCAACGTTTCTCGCATTCCCATGAGCATTGAAAATACGTTTCGATGGAAGAAAAACAAGCGGACGGGATCAAACGAGACGGCGAATATTCTTTCAACGAGTAGGGAGGCCAGGCTTTTTTTTCGGGATACAACGAGGGCCGGTTTCGACGTCCAGAAAACGCGAAATAACGAAAATATTGACATTCGTGGCACTCGCGAGGACGCATTATCCCGGTGTTTCCCAAGCCGGACCCGCGGAATCGTAACGCGAGTGTTTCTGTCTAGAGAAGTCGTGCGGCTTTTAACGCCCGGTTTTTCGGCCGCGTCCTAAGCAAACAGACTTTCTCGACGTGACGCCTTACCACAAATTTGTTTCCCCGTTTTTCCCTTTGTGCCACCCTTTTCCTACCAAAGAGGAGAATATTTTCTTCTTTACGTGACGGTCATCCGCAAATACTCCGTACCATTGAAACGTGTCCGAGAGAATTTTTTATTTTGTTATTAGACTGTCGAGTTTTTATGCCACAGAGCAATTTTATTGGTTTTATTATCATTTAAATTAGATATTAAATGATCCGGGGCTCTGTAATATTTCTGCTTAAAACGTATTAAGTATTTCA
>NW_017136276.1:0-5123 GCF_001652005.2 Ceratina calcarata | reverse complement strand
TTTATTTGATTTGTATATAGACTCTTGGGAAACGAATTTTGGTTTGATAAAATATACAAATATATTTACTCACAATCATTGATAAATATGTACAACGTTTTTTTGAATTAAATAAATAATTGACAGTCCTTTTTTTTTATCGAGTCACCTTGTATAAGAAATAACTAAGGTCGCTTTTCATGCGTGGGCAAATGAGGTAAACTATAAAACTAGCTTGACGGTAATGTATATCATGTAAAATGGCATTTGCGTTGGCATACAGATCTGTTTACGCAGTGCTATGGGCAAAGGATGGAATCCTTGACGGTTCGTTACCGTAACAGTCTCTTCAGGTTGCTTGGTTCCCTGTCTTGTTACCGAAGTATAATAAACATCGAAATATACAGTTGCGTTTGTCTTGCGTTAGCGGACCGACCACGAATCGTTCGTCGCGTAAAATCTTTTCTCTCACGGTCCACTAGTGTACTCGCGTTCTGCGGTCTCGTGACAACGAGTAGGATTTTCCATAAATATTTGACACGTCAATATTTTATTAAAATAACAGTGAAATCTTCAAATACTATTTTTATAGCTAGCTTGGTTCTATCTAACAATAAGAGATAAAGTTACTATGTTAGTCAAAATTCTTGCATTTGTGATATGAAATAAAAGATAGATATTTCATATGTTTACTATTATTGAATATTGAGATAAAAATTCAATCTCAATTAAAGCGTTGAGTAATTTTATGATATTTTTTTAATTCACTGCTTTCCATTCAAATAATTCAATTCGCCGGCGATGATTCGGATTCATACTTATACTAATCGTCTCTCTCAGCACCGGTTTCTCATCCGAGTTAATAATAACGCGAGTCCCAGCTCCGATGTAATCACGAAACCGCGTTAATTCGACGATGCCCGGGACGCGGTCTAAGAGTTTAACGAGGGAAAGAGTTTCGTGAACTTAAGACTCGTTGGCGATTCACGATGGCGGGAAAATGTGAAAAGTTTTTAGTCCGTGAAGAGCCCTGGACCGGACGGACCGCGCCTATCTCTCTCTCCTTTTCCCTGATATTAATTAACATCACGGTCTCTCGCACCGCCTCGCGCTTCATCCTCGCCTTTTTGTTCCTTTCATTCTTTTCCCTCCTTTTATTCACCGGCGTTCGTACCTATCATCAGCAATACTTGTCAAGTAGCCGTGAAACTTTCTGATCACTTCCTCGCCGCGCCGAACTTGCGAAACTGGATGGTAAATAGGTCCCTTTGTAAGCCGGAAACGTCTAATCATTGCGGAGTTCGCGGTTTTGTTTGAACGCGTAATGAGAATCAAAAATGAGTGTCCCGTCCCCTCGGCAGTTTTAAAACGTCAGACAAGCTCGCATCTTGACACAATGAAAAACGATATCACGACGTATCAACTTTTCAATTATATTCCGTTACGAAGTTTCTTGATTCTGAAATTGATCTTCGAAGCCAGTGTTCCGTCTGATCGAACGCGAATGATTAATAAACCACCATTGTCCGATCGGACAAAAGACTCGGAAAATTTTGCCGCTTGGACATCTTGAAACTCCGGCTCGTTTTCGATATTAATTAACATCGTACACGGAACTTGGAAAGTTCGACTTGGCTCTTATCGATCGGTTCGGTTCGGTTCGAGAAAATTGGAACAGAGAGAAGAGAATGTCTTTGGACGTCTTGGACTATCCTGGGTCGGAATCCGTGCTCTCGGTCCATCCGTTTGTTCGATTACCGAAACTTCGACCTCGTCTCTCGTCTGCTCCGCTTCTTCCCGCCTCCACCGGTAGGAACGGCGGGATAATTAAAGCATCCTGCCGATAATTGTTATCGACGTGACGCCGAAGTTTCTGGAATGCAGTTGTCAATTGGAAATCCATTGCGGCGGCTAGAGCCCGGTGTAAGGAATTGCCAAGGGGCGGGCGAGATTTTCGACGTTCCGACATGCAGAAAGTCCGGCGAACGTTCCCTCGTCGTCTTTGTTGTTTACGGAAACACAGCCGGCGAACGAAGCGACCGAAGAAAGTGCCCGATGGGAACTTTTAATTGAACGTTTTGAATCCCGTCGAATAAGTTTCTCCCGGGCGAGGTGCAGATGAAAAAGGTCCTCCCTCGACTTCCGATCCAACCCGGAACCCGACTAATCCCGCCGGTCCCTTTCTGTGTTCACTGCGACGACCACCGGTTCGCTCTATTTATCGGCTTTAATTGCTTCGATTGTTTCGACGTATCCTTTGCTTCCTGAGATCCGAATGCCGAGGACGATAGACAATCCTTAAACAGGTCGCTGTTGTTATTGTTCAATTGTCAAATTGTTTTCTCCTTTTTATCTCTGTACAATAATCGTCGACTCGGAATCATTTTTTTTATAGAGATAGGATCCACGTTTTGGTGGGATTTAATGTCAGTGAATTTGCTGATAAATAGGAATTAATCAGTGGGGAGGAAGGGGGATTATGTGGAAACACTTTCATTTGACTAGCATTTGTTTCTCTGGATGCACTCATTACAAATTCATTTTTATTTATATTCTCATCGAGAAGTATGACGTCCTTATTCGTATTTTTTAATCAAAAGAAATGAGAATAATTATTTTTCTTGGTTTAACCATTTCATATATTCATCAGCCGTTGTGAATTGTATGGATTCGACAAACCGTGGAACTTTTAGTTCGACTAATGAATCAACCAGGAATCGGATAGTAATCTCGTTCGAGCACTCAATTAGCGTTTAATTAGCGAAAACATTGAGCAAGATTTTTAAAATCCTGGCCTGGGATTATATCTTTCGTAGGATTACAGTCTTGAAGCGTACTTAATTATGACGTAATTAGGATCGATCGAGATTTTTTATTTGTTCAATGAATTATTAATACTGCAATGCAGTATTGATTAGTTGGCAACTTTGAAGAAATAATAGAACTATTTATTTTGGTTATATAAACTTAAAAACGAGTATAAAAGTATTGATAGTAAAATTGCATTTGGTATTTTATTCATAAATTCTGGAAGTTCCGTAAATTTCGCACGATTCCAAGAAATTGTTTCGTAGAAAGGCGATGTATCAGAATCGGTTAACGGCGGTCCGCCGGGAGTCATGATTCACAGAACATATTGATGCAAATCGTGCAGAGCCGCGTGGAAAGACGAGACGAATCGTTAATGGAAACTCTTTGCGAATTCCGGGCACCGCGAACGGGTGAAACGGGAAGAGACACGGCTGTTACGTATTTCGTTATCACGGGGAAAACATTCTCTCGCGGCCGTGGCCAGAAAAGAGCTTTCGACCAGCAGCAAGTTCTTATAAATCATCGGTCGCTTCGGTCCAAGCATCCGTTTTATCATCGCATGGAAATCCAGTGAATTATACGGAACGTTCGCCTTCTTATTTATGATCGAACGTAACTCCAGCCGCGAATCTTTTTTCCGCCGACTCTCTACATTTTTTTTTTATAATACATCGATTTTAAAAAATAATGTTTTATGTGACATGTCAAACGTTGTCTTCTTTTTTAAATTTCCCGATACTAAGTCGTGTGTCCTATTTTGTCTGATCACCCACAATTGTGAATTAAATTTCAGATGGCATGATTTCGTTGCAAATACATATATTGCAATACATTTAATTATCTTAGTCATTGGAATGAAATTCATACTTCGTAAGTACATGATTAAAAAATGCATTTTGCATTCCTTCCTCACTTTCGCCTGTTGAAAAGATGGAAGGGTCTGCGGGAAAGGTGATCGACGAATTCCTGGGACGTTTCCGGGGCAACTCGACAACGGACGAGTTAATAATACCTGGAGCAGGACCGACTGTTCAGACACCGTTAATTAAACTCGGAGGTTCTACGGGACGCGGGGGAGCGGGAGCGGTCCTTGGTGGCGCTTCGTGGCTACCGGACCCTTTCCCTTCCACCTAATTCGTACAACAATGTCCATTATTCAAGTTGTCCCGTGTACGTGTAGGACCTTAACACGGTTGATGCTGTTGCATCGTGGTAGGCTCCGAGGGGGCAAGTTTCCTCGGGTAAACGCGTAACTCCTAAGGCTTACCAAAGTTTACCTGGCATCGAAAGTACTAGAAACTCGACGAGAGCAGGCCCTGTGCCGCTCCTCCGTCGCACGCTGCAACTCCTTAACGCGGCGAAAGACGCCGGCTCATCACGTCTTAATTAATCCTACCGGATTAACCGGTGCCCCTCCTCTATGATTCATTACCCGGCGAAAGGTGCGTCAGATTTTGATTAATTCGGCAGGCTCATCATTCGACGTGTTAAAAATTCCATCGGATTTTAATAGCATTCCGTAGAAATTGCATCTGCCGATTGATTCATCGTTAAAACATTTTGCCTATAGTGAACAGAGTGGAAAATTGGGTTTACTGAAATTTAAATAGATTAGGAGTTGAATTATTTAATATCTAACAGTACAATTAACGTGGGAATGAATTATTCAACAAATTTCATTTTGTTTTACTTCCAGTTTTGTTAATAATAATTTAAATACGTTTATAGTTAATTGCAAGTGTGAGATACACGTAAAGAGGAAGGAGAAGTGTTTTAATTACTTTTGATATGCGATAGATTTTGTTATAACGATGTTATGTTTTATATGTATATGTATGTGTATTTCGTACTCGAGATACAAGAACAAAATTTTGTTCACCCTCTTCTCCTGAAACGAACTTACGTCATTTATAATGTGTGTAATTCCATTATGGAATTACACTGTTCAACGTGCATATTTCAACCGAAATTCACCTCTTTCGTTCCATAAACTTCCTTTGGGCTGGTAGTTCACAAACGTTATTCCAACCTTGTCCAAGAGAACCCTCCTTTTATTTTCACGTACATCTTTCATCGAAGAAAACTCGCCACCGTTCACGTTGTTGCGCTTAAGAGAAAAACTCCTGCGAACTGACTGCACGAAACTTTCCTATAAACGATGTACCAAGGAAAAGGACACAGTCTTTCCCGGAAAATACTGAGACACGCGGACTTTAAGAAAAATGACTACCAACTTTGCCTAGCAATTAACATCTTCATCTGTCCGGCACAAAACTGAGAGCCTCTTCGTATCATATTTCTGTTCTATGAATTTTTATGATAAAGTCCTGAGG
>NW_017136275.1:0-401 GCF_001652005.2 Ceratina calcarata | reverse complement strand
AGTTCTTTATTCAGTTCAACCTAACACTCTCAACGCGTCGCTACCAGCCAGCCAATCGGAAGAGGTAATAAAAGGATTCAACGAACATTTGTGCCTTCCTCACTCTCCCTTCCCGAGTCACTCGCAAACACTCGTGTGAGTGTTAACAATAGTGCAAAAAAAATACGATTGCAATGACTGCCTCAATCGTATGATGAAGACACAGATGGAGTTTACGGAACCATCAATATTATAACGTTGCAGTTGAAAATATTTAACGAATTTTGGAAAACATTTCCGAGTTGCCGAAATTTTTTGATACTGCTAACGCGTAAAGGAGTGGAACATACACGTGAAAGATATCCAACATGGTTCGTCGAAGAAGACGAGTGCTACGAACACCGGATTGCAGCGGAAGAATT
>NW_017136274.1:0-401 GCF_001652005.2 Ceratina calcarata | reverse complement strand
TTAATGAATATCAAATTGGCAAAAATCACGTACAATTATTTTCTTTTTGTTTAGACACGACCTGTTACAACAGTAGTTCGTAGTCCTACTACAGCTGTGACTGGAATCAGACCAACACTTCCCACAATTCAAAAACCGCCTATTATAACGACTGTTGTTAAACAGATAACAGCTACAACGAAAGACAAGACAGTTACCACAGCCACTACTGTTAATAAAGCCGTTGTGCTTTCTTTCGTCCCAAAGCCAGTTACTAAAGAGAAAGAGAAAAAAACATTTTCATCTGCCGGATATATGTACGTTGTCATTTTCAACATGTTTAGACTACGTCTGAATGCATAAACTGTTGCCGCTTTATGTATACGTACATTTTTGAATAGGGGAGATGATGATATCAACGA
>NW_017136273.1:0-401 GCF_001652005.2 Ceratina calcarata | reverse complement strand
GGTACATACAATACATACAATATATACATTACATGCATATTTATATAAAACGAAATATAAAAATGTAATATCATTTCATTCCTCGTTTATGTGTGTTACCTTCGTGTTAGGAATTGGATGTTTATGAATTATCTTCGAGTTGTATATTTTCTTATATAGGGTTGTGAATATATTTAGAAATAACGAATCTATTTAAGTTCAGCATCAAAGATCTAAGTTAACGTCATAATGAGTATTTTTAGTATTAAGAATTTGTATTTAACGTTAAATGACATCTACGAAGGTAGTACTGGTATGAAGTATAAATAGACACGAGGGTATCTAGAAAGTAGATGACTACTTTTCATTGTTTGTGCCTTTATATTTAACATACATACTGTAATTAATAATAAACTTGACAC
>NW_017136272.1:0-401 GCF_001652005.2 Ceratina calcarata | reverse complement strand
TCTATACTCAATAACAACTGAACTGTATATTGTTTCAGTGTATACGCAACATATTTTTATTAATTAATATAAAGCTACGCATTGTTCCCATAGTGGGAGTAATTAACAATGGTGGGGTTTGTCCTTGAAGAGAATAAACTGCTGATGCAGGCGTCAGCTAAAATGCACGTGCACCTATTATTTTAAGAACGTATATGTTTCTTAACTGAAAGCTCTATTGATTTCCGGTATTATCTTACTTTTATCAGATGTCGGCGCGCTTATCACGCTGAAATGCATTAAATTATTTTCGTCTACGAGATTAATTTGATATCTTAAACGAACGGTTATTCTCTTCAGTAACAATTCCCTATTGTATTAATATACGGTTTTCGAATAATTAAATTGTTGGGTACAGTAGC
>NW_017136271.1:0-401 GCF_001652005.2 Ceratina calcarata | reverse complement strand
TTAGACACCGCTGCGTAGGCTCCGTGCACGACGGTTCGAATTTGGGATCGTCGGGACCGTGTTCCTCGTCTCAAACCGATGACGGTTGACGAAACGACGAGTTCGGGACACAGGAAGACCGAGGAGCTTCCTCTGCGACCCAGTTGCCCTGTGGAGGCGTGTCGCCTGGAAGGAGTGCACTTCAGAGAGAGTAGACTTTATTGCAATTCCGGGGACCGTCAATGCACGTAGTTTTTGGCTGTTAGGCAATAAATTATTTGGCAGACCTCCCGAATGCAAGCACCCGTGGAAAATTGAAGTAGGGTTCATGGCTTATGTCAATTGTTGGGTCGAGCGAATAGACAATGCCTGTAGTTTGAGCCTGCAGTCTTGGGCCGGTTAGCCTTTTTTATGACTGCGTG
>NW_017136269.1:0-401 GCF_001652005.2 Ceratina calcarata | reverse complement strand
TTAGTACTAATAAGCAGCGACGCAACTTCGAAAAAACGCAAAACGAAACGGCGCAAAGGTACGCGAGGTACTGGTGTATGTGAAAGAATGAAAGTATCAGTGGCGATGAAAATAAACTGATGTAAATACTTTGATACCGCCCTCGCTCGTCATTCGCTACTTCAAGCGTTTCATCTTCCTCTTTTGTTTATTTTCCTGATCAATTGTAGTGCAGCCATTTTTGACTCGGCGAATAATCATAGGCCGAAAAATGGAGTATGGCAATGGGTCCGATTTTTTAAAGAAATCGGAGTGGACGGGGAAGAAAGGCTGTCCGATACGAGAGACGTCAGGTTTCGGCTGATCAGGAGTGTAATCGGGAGAAAATCGTACTGCATAGAAAACAAAACATTCAGATAAAA
>NW_017136268.1:0-401 GCF_001652005.2 Ceratina calcarata | reverse complement strand
TCGGCACAGAACTGGCCACTTTTTCCACCAGCAGTTTTCCTCGCCGGTTTTATAGGATCGTTTCTGAGGATTTGATTATGTCGCGGTATTCGCGGGGTTCTCCTTGCGGTTGGCGCATGCTTCACTCAACGCCAGCTTCAGCGTAGTAAATCCTTTCTAGCCGAGCTTCTCGGCAAATTTTACTAGGCTTGATCTGACATGACGCAGATCATATGTGCTACGCGCTTGGAACTGAGCTAGTGCTCTTGGATATAAAGCAGTAAAAAATCTACCATATTTTGATCATTGCGCGATAAAACGATAGAATAGATACACTCGTAATAAACTGCTCATGGAGTTGCTCTGGCAACAAACCATCGTGTCAAAACAATGGCAAGGCTCCCTATTATTTGTCAGTAAGA
>NW_017136267.1:0-401 GCF_001652005.2 Ceratina calcarata | reverse complement strand
AGTATCTTTTTACTTAACTCTTCTGATAGTATAAGTTTTTCTTTTTTTCTTGTTTTCTTATAATATAGATTGTCTTTCAGGATCAATTTCTCTTTATTTGATATTAAATTTTCGTTTTTTTCTTGATCTTTCATTATATCTTCCAGTTTTACTAGATTCACAATTTTTAACTTGTCCTCTTCATAATCCTGAGGTTCTAGTACAGGATTTCTACTCAATCCGTCAGCTTCGAGATTATCTTTACCAGGATAATATTTTAATTCAAAATCAAATTGGGATAAATAATATGTAAGATCTCCCAATTCTTCATCTGTTCTTGCTTTTATATTCATCTTTTCTAAAGGTTTATGGTCCGAATATACTGTAAAATGTCTTCCTATAAGCCAATGTTGCCAGTATTT
>NW_017136266.1:0-402 GCF_001652005.2 Ceratina calcarata | reverse complement strand
GAGTGGCTAATCTCTTTGCCTTTGGGTGATAGAAGAAACTGTTTGAGACGGCATCGTCCCAATTTAACCGGAGTTGCCTCACAACCAACTCCATAACGCGTCTCGCTCCGTGGTATCACCTGAGGTCGGTGAGCCTGCAGCTTTTTTAAGCTGTGTCGTTGAAGCCGGAACGAAACAGCGGTTTGGAACNTTGTGTCTGCAGCCAGTCATTTCTTTAGAAGAAAGGGACCGGTGTTGAGCGCAGCGATTTCTCGCTTCAAAACGGATTTAAGATCGTTTTCCAAAAGATAAGAGGATTAAAGCGATCGATTCTCTTGTCGAAGACAAGGAGGTACGACGTATCTCGTTCCTTGTCTAACATATACAGTCCACATAAACACCTGCGAGCGGTATAAACTCGCA
>NW_017136265.1:3847-4536 GCF_001652005.2 Ceratina calcarata | reverse complement strand
TATGTAAACTTTCATACAATCTTAATAAACACTTTAGTTAGATGATTAAACTGTACGAGGAGGACACATTCGTTCTGAGTAAAGTAGTTCCTGGTATTCTGAATACAGTACATAGAAACGAGAGACAATTAGGCGGTCCGACAATCTATCCACTAAAATCGGCGACAGATAGTAAAGAACCCTTCGCGGAAACAATTTCCAACCTTGGGCCCTCGTCAAACCGGGCGGAGGCAATATAAAACGCAAAAGAGCGATTATAACGAGATATGATCGGCAGCAGGGGAGTCGACTCTCTCCCCCCATCTCTCTCTCTCTCTCTCTTTACGTATGTATCGGTCGGTCGGTCAGCGGCTGTTGTTTTATTCAAGAAACTGAATATTGAAACGGAAGTCAATATCGACGGTCCGCTTTCAGGCGGATGCGTCGATATCCTGCCGTTCCCCTCTCTCTATCATGCCCGTTCTCTGTCCCTTTCTCTCTCACGCCGTCGGTCCTCTCTTCGGTCAGGATCCGCGTCCCGGAAACGTCTGGACGAACGGACGCATCCGGATCCGCGTGGCAAACAAGCAGAAATCCAGGCCGCTGGCAAATTACTACTAGTGTCTAATTGATCGGGCGTCGATCTGTCGCCATTATCGTTTCGAATTAGCGTACTTCTACTAGAGATACAGAAATGGATGAAACAAGAC
>NW_017136265.1:1306-2156 GCF_001652005.2 Ceratina calcarata | reverse complement strand
AGTTTTGGGATATCCTGTAGAGAATAATTTTTAAGGCAATCTAAAGTCGAAAAGAATTGCTTCTGAATTCTGTTTATAATCAATGATTCCTACCAGTTGATTAAATGTTTCATTATTATAAGAGAATATAAAGAATAATTTTTGAGGCAATGTAATAGAAGTGTTTTATATATTTGTGGTTTTACAGAATTTTAGTTTAAATCCAACTGCCTTCCATGATTTAAATTCAAGGATGGATCAGAAATTTGAAATGAGATTAAAACGATTTAGAACTATATTTCCCAAAAAGTGGAATACAGGAAAATGTTGGAACGACTGAGGGATAAAAAATATTGGAAGAGTGTTAAAAAATTGTTGAAACGTCGATTGGCATCTGGAAATTGTTGGCTGAGATAAGAGACTATACAGTAGTTGTAGTTGGAAGAATATTGAGATGATTTACATTTTTAGGACAGTATTACAATATAAATTACGTTTTTACGACAGGGATTACAATTTTACGGGCCGGGCTACAATATAAATCTCGTCTAATGCAAATTACGATGCAAATTTCATTTTGCCACGTAGTAAAATAAAAACTTTCCACCGTCGCTCGTTTCGGATTTATATATTTCGTAGAAAACAGGGGCGAAATATTTACCAATCGTATTTATAGAGAAACTATACAGTCTAAACGAGGATTCCCTTGTATTTAAAACAAACACGAATCAATGTAAAAGTCGTTTGGCTAGTTTCAACTTGTTAATCGTTATTTCAATACTCCACAAAGCGTTCCCATTTTTTTTTTTTTTATAGCAATGCATTTGGAAATGAATTTTTGGGTTAAATTTTTTTTACTAGGATCAAAGGG
>NW_017136265.1:0-955 GCF_001652005.2 Ceratina calcarata | reverse complement strand
ATTGAATTTAAATTCGATCAATCCTGATTTAATCTATAAATAAAATATAGTAAATTAAAACAATTTTTAAACCAGAGACTGAATTAAATTTTTTTTATACTTGACCTAAATTAATTCAGTTTAGGGTTGTTCACATTTGAAATTATTGAATAAATCAATTACTATACTTATAATAAAATTGAATTTAAATTCGATCAATCCTGATTTAATCTATAAATAAAATATAGTAAATTAAAACAATTTTTAAACCAGAGACTGAATTAAATTTTTTTTATACGTGACCTAAATTAATTCAGTTTAGGGTTGTTCACATTTGAAATTATTGAATAAATCAATTACTATATTTATAATAAAATTGAATTTAAATTCGATCAATCCTGATTTAATCTATAAATAAAATATAGTAAATGTATTAAAATGTAAATGTAGAATTTGGTTCAGTGATGTTCCTCTCACATTCGTCGTGACTTATGAAAGGTATTATACATATGTAGAATTTGCTTGTGTCCCGCGTTGGAAACTCTTTCTCGCGTCTTACCGGGTCGGTGGAACCAGGGAAATCGTTCCGGCGGGTTCCTAGCCATAACGCAGATTTACGACGCGCCACGAGGAGTACCGGGGACCGGTATGTATGTGTGTGTCCCTGGCAATATTTGCAGCGAATTTGTCATTCCCCCGTTGCGGTTATTACTTTCTCGTTGTTGTTGCCGTACCCGCAACGATACCACCTGCCCCTGCATTTTAAACGGAGAAAAACGAGTAGCGGGGAAAAGGATTACGCGTGCCGCGGTCTTGCCCAGCAATTGGTTTCCATCTGAAGTTTAAAACGCACCTATTCTTCGCGAGTTCAATCCGAGGCGAGATGGGATTCTGATAAATTATACAAACTACGTTTCAGAGGATTGAATACTCGGTGAGGGATAAAAAAATCTAGAACGATCGATTGGTCTGAATG
>NW_017136264.1:0-401 GCF_001652005.2 Ceratina calcarata | reverse complement strand
GTACCTAAATATTACTTGTTACCAAAAAAAATATTAATGAATATTTTTAAAACACTTAACAACTAATAAAATAATTAACTGCTAAACAGAGAGGCAAGGCAGGCTTGGCGCTTAACGTGTTAAATAACATATTCATTCGTCATGACGAATATCGATCGAGCGATTATGATTAAATTTTCGAAATGGAACCGTAGCAGAAGCTTCTGAATTCAATTTAAGTCCGCTTAATGCAATAAATAATGTTCATGTTTGTTACACTTTTAAATGGAACGACTCGGTAGTGCATAACCAAAATAATTAAGTGAAACATGCTGTTTATACTTGTGGTGACATTAATATTAATTTCTGATCGTGTAAAATAGCTCAGGAGGCGTTGCATTCAAATTGATCAATTATCTTTT
>NW_017136263.1:0-401 GCF_001652005.2 Ceratina calcarata | reverse complement strand
CGCACATTTCGACTCGATTCGAGTCACCCTCGCAGTCGCCACATACCAGTGCATGTGTCTGAAGCAGTTTGACGTGAAGACCGCCTTCCTATACGGTAAGATTGACGAAACAATCTACATGAAACAGCCGGAAGGATTCGACGATGGAAGCGAAAAAGTATGCCGATTGGAACGAAGCCTCTACGGATTGAAACAATCCCCCAGGTGCTGGAATCGACGATTCACAAGTTTCCTCAAGAGGTTCAATCTAATGTTAATCGACGCAGATCCTTGCGTCTTCACAAGTCCCGGCGAAAAGAAAGACTTGATACGCACATACATGTCTCTGTGAGTCTGTCTCAGAGAGTCTGTGGCCCGATATTATTTGAGTCATTCTATATGACAAGCTTCCGCGTGAGCGG
>NW_017136262.1:0-401 GCF_001652005.2 Ceratina calcarata | reverse complement strand
TATAATCTCTTCGTTTAGTATATTCCATTTTCTTCTCAGCCAATACTGTCCCAGTGCCAATTCTATTGGCCCATGGTAACCTATTACATAATTTCTAATTTATTACTGGCCAATATATATGACGCAAAGTCTTATACGCCAATGAAAATATTTCTATTCTATAATTTGCTCATGCGCACCAATTGCCGATATACTATAGTTTGTCGGCAAATTTTACAAGCCGCCGTGTACAAGATGCTCGAGCAACATAACCTTACGTGTCAGTTGCTTCGTATAAAAGTACATGACGCAATTTAAAACAAGACGACTTGTACTACACGTGATATTAACCCAAATCCAATGCTAATTCTATTCTTTTAATCTCCTAACCACCGAATACCTATAGATAGTTAGTGGCTATT
>NW_017136261.1:0-401 GCF_001652005.2 Ceratina calcarata | reverse complement strand
TGGAAACTTTGGGATGGTCTAGTCATGCTTCGTGAGAATCCCGTGTCGGAGGAGAGGATTGGGTTGCTTCGGAGTGATGCAGCCACGTGTGGTGCTTCCCCTTGCAAACCATACACGTGTATTTTGAATCGCATTTTTCCGTTGTATGATCTTCCTTGAGACAATTGAGACACAGTCGGACCTTTACTGCCGCCTCGCGTCGTTCTTTTGGAGGTAAGGTTCTGAATTTATGGCATCGGAGAACATGATGCTGTGCCCCTTTGCATATCGAACATTCTTTAGTGGCCGCGGTAGTGAAACACTGCGCTCTTGGAGTTTCCTGACTCCTCGCAGCTTGATGACTAATCTTAACCTTGCCCTTCTTTGAATCATTCACCTTCTCTTCCCTTGCTGAACGAATG
>NW_017136260.1:0-401 GCF_001652005.2 Ceratina calcarata | reverse complement strand
CGGACACTTCCACTCGTTGGCCATTTTGGATTTCTAACCAATCACACTTCATATTTATGCGTGTTTGAAATAAACAATAGATCATCGTACTTTCAATATGGCCGATGAGTGGAAGGCGCAAACAGTAACACATTTGAACACGCCGGAAGAACACACCTTATGTTTTTACATCATGCCCAAACCATCATCTCTCTCTCTCTCTCTCACCGTTGTCTACACTTTTTCCTTAGGCGTGCTTCCTCCATGTAGTATATGCTCTAAGGTTTGAACAAGCGCTCCGCTCAGTACGAAGCGTTTTACAAACTACGTGAATAACAATGCAAGGAATTGTTGTTCGTGCGTTATTATGAATAATAATTAATACACTTAATCGTTATTCACGTGGAATGGACGGGATAGAT
>NW_017136259.1:0-402 GCF_001652005.2 Ceratina calcarata | reverse complement strand
GGTTAGGATAGATATGACTCATCAGAAGTCTGTATTATATTAGGTTAGGCTAGGTCAGGTTAGGTATGACTCATTAGAAGTCTGTATGGTATCAATTACACAGGTATTTAAAATGTATCCCTGAGAAGTATTGCAGGCTAATTATTTCGAATCACGTGTGCTGAGTATCGAGGATACCTGAATTCGAGCGGAGCCTCTGGTATTGTCAGCGCAGCGAGGCTCGCATAATAGTCGAACCATTGTGTCGTTTGATTGCATAATTCCAGTGAGACAACGAGCGAGATGTGTAACGCGCAGGCCACGGCTACACTTGGCCAGCATCGATTCGACATCAATTCATTACTCGGATAGATACCGTCTGAATCGGACGCGCGCGTACCAGGTTTTGATCGATGCCCCTCT
>NW_017136258.1:0-402 GCF_001652005.2 Ceratina calcarata | reverse complement strand
GCTGCGACGATGGCACTTCAACGTGCCATCAAAGCCGCGAAGGCTCGATGCTCGGGGGAGCTCCTTGAGAGTTTGGATGAGCATCCTTGGGGGCGCCCATATAAAGTGGTGCTTGGGAAGCTGCGACCATGGGCGCCCCCTGTGACTTCAACCATGGATCCTGGGTTGTTGGGAAACGTTATGGATGGATTTTTCCCCCGAGCACATGGCGATCCTCCACCTCCGGCTCTATTTATGGTCCCTTGGGCTCCAGAGCTGGAGGTGACGAAAAAAGAGCTCGATCGGGCCGTGTTGCGCATGAGGAGCGGCACGGCGCCGGGGCCAGACCAGGGATGGGATAATTTTTCCCGCACGGCTCGCTTCCCTTCTTTTTCGCCCGTATTTCGATCCCCACTACTATTC
>NW_017136257.1:0-402 GCF_001652005.2 Ceratina calcarata | reverse complement strand
GTGGACCGAACGTATGAGCAAGTATAATTACGCGACGGTTACAAAGTGTGAACATTAGGTATTAAGTTTAAAACATCTCTGGATTAATTATTAATCGCGTAATAAAATTATTGTTTTCAGAGTTCGATTCATACTACTGTCACTTGTAATTACGAAGAATAATTGGTAAAGCAGACGGCTTCAAATAAAAATTGCTCTTCTTACAAAGGATAATCGAAACGTGTTTTTTCTTCGAATTTTCACACATCCTCAGTCTACAGTCCAGTGATATTGTTTCTCCAGCAACCTTCAGTTGGCTCCTTGCGGTTGGATCGTGCGGATGTGTACAACAAAAATGATACGTGTCGAAGAGGTGAAGTGCTTGCGAGGTAATTCCAATTTATAACATTCAATTCAGACTGG
>NW_017136256.1:0-402 GCF_001652005.2 Ceratina calcarata | reverse complement strand
GACGGAGAGAGGGACTCGATTCTCTCGCCGTCGCTTAGTAGAGGGGAAAACCGATTATGGTCGGAGACACCCGATAACCAGTTCTGCACCCCACGTGCGATCATCGATAAGGCAGAAACGCGACAAACCCTATCCCACTTTAACATGTTATAAATATATTTCCGTATCGTAATCGCATTCAACGACATCGGATGTGTAAATAAACATGTAGCAGTTCGTTAAATCAGGGAAATTCTTAATAAGTGTTTGCAAACAATACATGTTTTTACGAATAATCAGTAGACGGTTATCTTTTCAAGTATCGAGAAAAATGAAGAATATCACATGTCGATATGTAAGAGTTAAATGAATTACTAATACAGTTGAAAGAAATCTGGAAGAATATCGATAATTCTAGTAAAG
>NW_017136255.1:17631-18055 GCF_001652005.2 Ceratina calcarata | reverse complement strand
CAGATCACTCGCTGTTCACACTGCCTTAACCTATAACCCTCGAATCATACAATCGTTGCTAGCCACTTGCTTACAAACTCCCTAGACAGCAGTGCCCACAGCTCCCTCTGGATCCTATGATCTCGCGCGTTCCTTTGAATCAAATCAAAACTCCACCTCGCCACGACAACCTTCATTGTCATTGCTGTTTCAACCACAAATTCGTACAACCGCCCGAAATGCAACCAGAAGTTTATAAACAAACCACCCACAAACCAGCCTCTAATCAGTTCGACTTTCGTTCCCTCGATTCACCACAAATCAGACCAAACTACTCCTCTATTTTGTCATTAAACACAGGACTGCTCAAAATCTCTCACTTCCCATATCATTCTTCAACATTCGTTTATCATTTGATCCTATCATTCACCATCTATCCACCGCG
>NW_017136255.1:12716-15371 GCF_001652005.2 Ceratina calcarata | reverse complement strand
GTTTTTATGTTTTTATGTTGTCCTGGTGGCGGACGAGACCCACGAGGATCTCCTCAACAGCGGAGTCGGCCATTTAGAAAGGGCTGCCTAATAACAGCCCCTCGTACCTCCGGCCTACATCCCCCCGAGGGGGGAGCTGCAACTTCACCACCTGATAATGACTTCGGTCTTCGTCGTCTTGCAGGGCTTCAAACGCGCGCGGGCTCACCCCGCGACAGACTACTAGCCGGAGCGTCCGCGCCCGAGCGACCATTCTACCTGATCGGGAGCAGCTAAGTGGCCTTTCGGGCCTCGTGTCGAGCGTCGGGCGAACAACCCGGGCGCGGACTTCCCCCCACTTGCGAGCGTCCCGCGATCTACGGTCGATTCGGTGTTTGTCGAGCAAACTAGGACCGGCGAACTAGGACTCTACGTTTCTCGTGTTTTACCAATCGACCTGAGATCGGAGCAGCCTCGCTCGTATGATCCCGGACTCGTCGAGCCGCACCGCTTGGAAGGACAAGGACGACGGCACGACTCGACTTTCCTCTTTTCCCTCTCGCGCGACTCGACCCTTCGCGAGACAGACAGGTGAGTAAGAGAGAGAGAGAGAGAGAGAGAGAGGGAGAGACCGAACCGACTGGTCCGGACTCTCGAGGAACCGGTGATTTTAGTCTACGAAAGATGGTTAAGTTTCAGAGTATGACAGAACGACGCGAACAGAGAGAGAGAGAACGATCGCGACCCCTTCGGAAGAATGAAGGGCCCCGCAATGGATCCGACGGCCGGAACTTCAACGAGTAGCCCGCCTGACGCTAAGGCTCCAAGTCTACATCCCGGTTTCTACACCCCGGACGTCTCGCCGGGTGACCCTGACTTCCGCGAGTCCGCTCCGACCCGCGTTCTCGCGAGGGAACGTCCAATCGTCCATTCAGGGGATTTTTACAACCCCGCTCGCTCGTCGTTGGCGCCGCCGACCCACCCCGAGGCCTTGAAACCGGAGGGCAGCCTAGGAGGAGGACGACGAGGATGAGAGAGAAAGGATCGGCTAAGTCATCTTTTGTAATCCCCCCCGAATCAGGTGCAACACCTGTTCCCGTCCTAATAAACGATGCCACGACCGCGAGACCGAAGACGGAACTTCGACGAGTCCACGGCAGGGATCTCGTAACTTTACGTGCAAGCGGAAAGTGGGGATGACGCGACCATGGTGGGGACCAATAGTTGGTGGGGGTATGCAGTGATTTTCACGGTAGCGCTGCGGAGAGCTTCGCGAACGCGCATGAGCACGCATGAGGGGAATAGTAGTGGGGATCGAAATACGGGCGAAAAAAAGGGGAAGCGAGCCGTGAACGTAAAGTTACGAGATCCCTGGTCCACGGACAGTCCCGTGTCCAAGTCCACATCCCGTCGAACGACCCGGCGCTCCCGCGAATCGCGAGAGACACCGAGCCGCCGGCCCGCGACCGAGACACCGCCGGACAGTCGCGACAGCGGGAAGGGTCCACGGCGGACGTACCCGCGAACGCTAAAGCGTTCGAGCATACCTGTGAGTTACATTAAAATCATCTTTTTTGCATTTCAGGACCGACCAGGAGCCGACCCAGTCCCGTTGACTACTCACCGTGACGGCGTTCGGGTGGCGTTCTTCCAGCGATACAATAAGGAATTCGCAGACCGACCAGGGGCCGACCTCGTCCCGTTGACTACTCTCCGCGACTGCGTTCGGGTGGCGTTGTTCTACAAAGAGGAATTCACAGACCGACCAGGGGCCGACCTCGCCCCGTTGACGACTCTCCGCGACGGCGTTCGTGTAGTCGTACTTGGTGCGTCGTCGATCGCTGTTGAGAACAAAGTAGAATGGATAATAAACAAATAAATGATCTTTGATCAATGTGAACGATCAGATCGCGTGTCAACGATCCATCGACCCTAGACCTTGCCTCTTCCTAGCTCGACAACGAAAGGATTCGTTTCATGCAGCCGACCAGAATCACGACGAGCATTCGCGTTCACGGCTCTCGTTCTGTTGTTCGGATTTCAGAATAAAATAAAATAAAGTAAAATGAATAATCCTCAGGCAAACGTAAAGCTTTCATTTCACCTTCTCTCTTGTAGTCTTCCCGCACGTTCCTCTTCGCTTCTCGGTTCGGCTTGCTCGTCGAAATCCGCGCCTGTGACACCTCAACATCCATGCTTCATTTCGCATCGCGCTCCTGTCCATCGCTACCGTCCATACCGACTACCGTCTCCGCTTTCCACGGCTCCGTCGACCAGGCATTCGTTCCTGGCAAGGCTGCTGTCCGTTCTGCGACGGGTACTGTCGTTCCCTGTACCCAGACAACATCGCTCGCTCGTTCAAATTAGAGAGAAATATCACAAACTCAAACGAATTGTCGTCGTTGTTTAACTCGACTGGACTCGAGTCGTTTTCCAACGCTTCGGTTCCTATCTCGACGTCGTCCTCTGCGTCTACGCGTCAGCTTCCCTTCAATCTTCCTGTTCGCGGCTTATTTCTACCTTCGTAACACCCTGGGACGTACAACGAGCACCGTCCCATCGATCCACCGGGAGTTATCAAGCATGCAGGATGTACCAGGGACAATACAAGGATGGACGACATCATATATATATTCAAAACGTGTATTGATTTAATAAAAGACGAACAAAAACATA
>NW_017136255.1:4980-11512 GCF_001652005.2 Ceratina calcarata | reverse complement strand
TATATATACAGGGTGTCCCAGAACTAGTGTAAGATATTGAAATGGGAGGTTCCTGACGCAATTCTAAACAACATTTTCCTTTGCGAAAAAGTTGTCCGAGGGGTGGTTAAGGAGTTATTAATAAAAAACCCCGACCAATGAGAGCGCTCAGCTGGCGCGAGCTCCGGCTCGGGAGCGTTGGCTCGCGGCCGGACGCTTGGCTTTTGACGCGTGAACAAGCGCTCTGCTTAATACGAAGCGGTTTAAGAAAATAACGAATAATAAACTTTCACTTTTTCTTTTCGAACCCGTTTGAAATAAAAATAATCGTACAGTGCAGAGTATAAAGTAAAAGTGAAAAAGAAGACGTAAAATAGAAAGAATTAACAGTGAGAAAGGGACTGTGATCGCGGAAGGAAGAGAACAGCAAGTGCAGGTCATTGACCTGCTCTGAACATCAGCTGTGGCCGACCATCTGTTTTACCTACGAGCGGTAAAAATCGGTACTCTGACCCACTGACCATGATTCCTCGGAGCATGTGCTGCGGTTGAATGGGTATGTCTAATCTGTACAGTAAAATGTATTAATTGCTATTTATTTCCTTGCATTGTCATTCATGTAGTTTATTATTCGTTATTTTCTTAAACCGCTTCGTATTAAGCAGAGCGCTTGTTCACGCGTCAAAAGCCAAGCGTCCGGCCGCGAGCCAACGCTCCCGAGCCGGAGCTCGCGCCAGCTGAGCGCTGTCATTGGTCGGGGTTTTTTATTAATAACTCCTTAACCACCCCTCGGACAACTTTTTCGCAAAGGAAAATGTTGTTTAGAATTGCGTCAGGAACCTCCCATTTCAATATCTTACACTAGTTCTGGGACACCCTGATCTTTGGCAATGATCGCGCGACGAACATACACTCGTGGCCGAATGCCACAGCTCGCTCACGTAAAATAAAATAAGACCAATCAATCAAAACGGAACGAAAACTTGCACTGGACTAAACATAACGCGAGCAGACCGTCGCGAAATACATATAGACTACTGTATGCAGACTTCCGCACGCGACAAGGAATCATCGGTCGATCGACAATTACATCTGAGCTTCCCCGCGACACCTCATCAAATCATTCGAGACACCTTCCTCGTCGTCGCTTCGACAAACCCTCACTTTGAACAAGAAGTAAGGGTTTGTCTCCGCGACTCAGTACCCGTCTCGAACGAATCAATGAATCCACCGATCCACCTCGACGAATTTACCCTTTTTATCTTAACATTCTAATCGGAGAGCCGCCGCATTGCTGACCACCGCTCGATTCGTCCCGATCCATGATTCCTCCGCGTAATCGTGATCCCGCAGTCATCCTATCCTTGTTCCTCTGTCGTCCCGTTCGATTGATCGATCGATCGTCCTTCCTCCTTCCTTCTTCCCGTCCTCAGCATCATCCCACAGCTGTGCCAGTTCCCTACTTTCTCACTCCTCTGGGTACATAGAAAACAATTTGATTATCTCACGTAACTCTGACGCGTACGTTCGAACACCGTCGCTATCGAGACGCTCGATCTACGACGCCTCGATCGTTCGCAAAATCAATGAATATTCAAGCAATTACAAAAGAAATAGAAGAGATATTATCGGGAGAGGTTGTCAATTCACAAATCCGACATCGTAACTCAAACAAGTCGTGCGTTCTTTTTCTTTTTCACCGTAGAGTCAAGCTCGAGATTCAAGTCAAAGATCCGCGAACAATTCAGAGGATAAATCAATCAAACGGAATATATTTGTCTGGATGACGACGGAAACAACAGCAAGAACGAGAAAAATATCAATGTCTGTTTCGCGAGAGAAGAGATAGATAAATGGATAATAATAAGTTAGTTAATGGTTCACCAACCTTTCTGCCTTCGATTTGTTGTGCAATCCTTTATGGCTTTCCCTTTTCATGACCTCACCGGCGGCGGTTTCTCCACCTTGATCACCTCCTCCTCCAACGGAAGAGAGATTATCAACGTCGACGATGCTCCAGATGAATCCTTGTCGGCACTAGCTATGCCCGAATCGTCTTCCTTCTCCGTGTGTCTCTTCACGAGTTTGATGCTCCTGCCCTTCGCTCGTTCCTTACCATGCGAGAACCCGTCCTCGATTTTAGTGTGTACCAACTTCGGCGTCGACGAACCTCTGGCTCGTTCTCCGTCCGGTACTCCGCTCGTCTCCTGCGCCACCTCCACTTCCATGCCTTCGAATCCTTCGAGATTCGTCGAGAGAAAAAACTCATCTCCCGCCGCATCAAACGGTAGGATCTCGTGCCCTTGAGATGAGACGTCCTCGATGGTTGTAGAGTCGTTGAGACCCATGACGACGACTTCCATCGCCTCCTCGGCCACCGACTGAGCCGTGTCCTCTGGTTCCAGCGTAAAATCGTCATCCGTTACTTCTACCTCTATCGGTTCCCTGTGTGACCGTGTGTTTCTCGCCGGGATCACCGTCAGTATATTGAATTTGTGGACCCCCGCTTCATCCAGCGACAACCGATTTCTTCTCTTTCTCAGGGTCCCGACGGACCGTCCTTCCATCTCGATTGTTATTATCAGGCCCGCTCTCGTATACTTTTCTCGAATCACCCTCCATTTCGCGACTTCGAGTCCTGGATTGTATCTTTCCAATTCATGGACAATGTTTCTCCCGTTAAAACGGGAATGCGTCACTCTTCCCTCTACTAGGAATCGATTATCAAGGGCTTCTCGCTCCTCCACTCGGAGTTCGCAATCGCCCGTGACCTTGACGAATTTAATCGCCACCTTCAGCCACCTTACCGTGGCCTCCTTGTCACAGGCAAGGAGGATTCCTCCGTTCTTCCGGAAAAAAGATAAGAAACCCGGCTGTACATATGCCAAGGACTTCCTTCTCCGCGACTCGATGTAATTCATGACGCACTTGTTGAGCACGTCCCCGAACTCTTCGGCTTCCTTATAGATCAGGATTCTGTCAGGAAATCCTTCAGGGACAATTGCCACCTGATTACCTTGATCAGATTCGTCCCTAATGAACTGACGATTCATTGTAGAGACAGAGAGAAAAAGACTTCTAAGACACAAAACCAAAATCAACGACAACACCCCGGATTTCAAACTCGGCTCGCACAGACTGATGCTCCGCGCTCTCGTTCCAGTTCTTTTATCGGCTCTCCGACCATCCCCTCCGTACTTGGTTCCAGCGACCAATCAGTACCATCCAGATCACGACCATTGGCCAGACGAGATCCCTTCCTCTCAGCTCGATTCTTCCTATTCGACGCCTGTATCCTCCACCACCGTTCGAATAATTTGCATGAAACACTGTCCCTCCCAACTATACTCCTTCCTGTTCCTATCTCCGTCAACTTCCCCCCTTTTTCAGGAGACAAAGACGCGACGATGCCTGATCAATCGACCGTTATCGAACCGACTATCAATTCAATCAAATCTACATGACACAAACATACCATTGAAAACCTCACATTAATCCATGCGTCTGATCAGAGATTTCAACGATCCCATGAGTCTAGACCATCTCAGTCCCGCTGTTTCGATCAATTAAATGTCTAGCTTGGACCCAGAATAACTACAGCAACAATAACAACAAACCCTATCTTCCCTCACTCTCTATCGCTACGGCACGATTCGTACTCTCCGTCAGTCGTAATTCATCTCAAACAAACAACCCGTTCATGCATCGACGACAAAACACATGTTATTATTTATGAAATATTTCATATCTCACCGTGCTCGTATACCATCTTTCCAACTACAATTACAACACATACATACACCAATGTTTTGTACGTTTTACCGACATTTCTCCCCTTTTCAGGACAATACCCGTGCCTCGTCTTTTGTTCGAACAAACTATCCCTCGGCAACCTTCCCGGAAATGCTTCGTCGTTGGGAATTCCCATTCCCAACGCTCAACCACTTCTACCTCCGTCTATTTCAAACTCCTTAAGATGGACTGACAAATAAACAATCAAGATTCCTATAGGTCCGTCTTTCTCGCGAACCCTACCCGTTTTTTTTTTTACGATCATAAACCAGACAGTCCGCGTTAAAAATATATAACCCCGGATATTTAGAACCCAAAAGTCAAACTACAGCGGGTCTACTGATGATAATAAAATGATTTTTCATTTACAATATCCATTTGCTAAGAACCTGTTATTTATATAAAAAATCCTTTATTCAGATGAGTCACAGTCAAGACTCGATTCGATCGAGCCGATTCGTTTCCTATTTCAATCGATCTACAAACTATCAATTTATTAGAGGAGTTAAACAATTGTGTATCCAAGCAATTCACGTAACAACAACCTACAAGCTAATCCATCAATCAATCCGAGATCCCACCTGGCCAATCAGTCGATAACAACCCATTTGATTAATTAATCGACCAGCACACCGGATCATCCATGCCTTTTGTCTTTACAAACATTACTCAAGTGTGATTGTAATCGTTTGAACCCACGATGATTCAACAAGATACTCACACGAGTAGATGAACCGGATTCGATGTAAACCAGTATTACTTCAAGATGTAAAGTTATATATGCCCAGTTATGGATATGGTTATGGATAGAGCGAATCAACGAGGATGGCCATCTCCAATGTTAAACAATGCAACGATCACTCACATCAAGCCGACACATCCAAGGAATGCAGGATGAATTCAAATCCATCCGTACTCAATATTCTAATTCCAATCATAAGAGTTTCCCTTTCATTCGCCTGACTGGTAAACAAATTTAGACAACTATGCCCTCTTCACCGATCAATCAAATCAGAAAGTCTAATAGAACAATTACCTCCACGCGAACTGTTTGTCCGCACAACAACTTTAAGTCATATATAATTTACCAGCTCAAAATAAAGTCTATTATTATTCATAACAGACATTGTGCCGTATGTTTAGACGTTCTCGTGATAAGAATCGTATCAGCGATGTCCATCGTTCACCCTGCCAGTCCATCGAGGACGCGGTCAATTACCACGTTCTTTCAGAGCAGACAAGGCAGAAAACAGTAACACCGCGACAAATCAGCAACAATAAATGATCCGTCTCTACATCTGAGTATGGACAGTTAAATATAAAGAGCAATTTATTAATTATTTAACACCCATCCTTGTACTTTATTCCACAGAAACAATTAGCACGATAACATGGAATTCGTCCGAATTGTTATCAAAATCATGGCTGTCCAACCAAACCAACAATCCATCAAGCATCCCGATCGCAATCAAGAAGGAGATTGAAGAAAGAATCAATCGTCCTTCGTGATATGAAGAACCTTTGTCAATTATTGCAACCCAGACAGACAATCAAAAGAAGAGGAAGCCATAAAAAATACAGAAAAATGAATTAGAATAAAGACTTCAACATAAAACACCAGATCACACAACGACCTTGAATCAGAGATAATCTTCCCAACAGCCAGAAACCCCCTGCATCATCAACCATTCAACATTATTCATGAGAATTATCAAAATTCGCTTGTCTAGTCATTCTCGCAAGAGAGCTTAATGAACATTCTCAATTATACGTTTATCAACACAGCTGATTACTACATCCTTTCGGAATAAACAAAATAGGATCGATGAAACGCGAGGACAAACCAGCAACAATAATAATTAGTCTAGGTCAACACCACAGCATCAGTAAAAATGAGGCCGTGTGTTAGGGATAGGCGGCCCTAACGGGGTTCGGCCGGGAGAACGGGTGTTCAAATAATTAGAGTCAGCAATTTAACGAAAAAATGAAACCTGGTTTATTGAAATAATCTGTCTTCCCTGGAGGACCTCTATTCGTCCGGGGTAGCCGGGAATTAATAGCGTCCGGCGGGCCGTCCTCGTGTCCACCGTGTTTCCTGCAGCCTATCGACGGCGCCTGCTGCTTCGGTCTGGGCGCCGATTATTACGATTGCTGCGAACAGACAAAGAAATAAATATGGGCTCACGGTAATGTTCGAGCCGCACGCTGAATCAACTCAGCAGCGCGCTAAGTGGACTGTATATTTCGGAGGCTTTCCGCACTCCGCTTCGGTCTTTCGAATGACTCCGAAAAGAGACCGGAACCGTATATGTTGATTGCTCAACGAACGGTGTTCTGCTGCAATTGCTCACCTCCTCGTTGCACTTTGTAAGAGTGGAGGCCTCTGTAGGACCTCAAGTCTCAGCGCTACACGTCACCGACTGGTTGACAGGGCTGCGACCCGGTGAGGGATGAGCTGCAGCAGAAGGTGCAGGGTTACCTGACGTAAGCACGTCCCGTATTCGGAAACTGCGCGAATACGGTGGCTGCTCCCTCACGTACGTCTTCTATTTAGACCACAGGAGACAGCCGTCGGTCGAACGTTCGCGGACACCCGAATGTAATCGATGTGTCCTTCGCCGTGCAGGTCGCACTCGCAATGGTGCTGTATTCACCAACGCTGGAGCCGCCGGTTGGATCCTCCACCGATATGCGTTATTCTCCAGCGATTGGGGTCCACACGGTTGACCGTCCGACGCGTAGTCCACCGGGCAGGTCACAC
>NW_017136255.1:0-4283 GCF_001652005.2 Ceratina calcarata | reverse complement strand
CTCGCTCGCACCTAGATGACACGTCACGAGCGTGTCTTCGTACTCCGTCGCGCTCTGCCCGATTCGAACTTTTTCCGATCGCGGAATCTAAACATCGCGACCGTTAAAACGACCGAGCCGGCAAGAAACTCAGCTCGTGTATCGATGTTTTTATATTATCGCGGTGACTTTCTCGAGACCTCAATACGGTCCCGAGAATATTATTATTCCGGACGATATTAAAATTAAATCAGAGAGACGGTTTAAAAAATTAACTTGTTACTTTTTTAAACACCGTGAATAAAAAAACCCATTGAACATAAAATACACACATCCTATCTGCTTCCCTTTACAGACAGTTAGCACGATAACATTGAACTCGTCTGAATTGTTATCGAGACCACGGTCGTTCAACCAAACCAACAATCCAACAAGCATCCAGATCGCGATCAAGAAAGAGATTGAAGAAAGAAAGAATGAATCATCCTTCGCGATACAAGAACCTTTATCAATTATTACAATCCAAATAGACAAACAGAAGGAGAAGCCACAGAAAATACAAAAAATTGAATCAGAATAAAACATCAATACAAAACACTTGATCTCGCAACGACCTTAAATCATACATGGTCTTTCCGACAAATAGAAACCCTCTTCATCCTCAATCATTCAACATCATTCATGAGAATCACCAATATTCACTTGTGCAATCATTCTCGCTAGAGATCTTGACGAACGTTCTCGATTATACGCTTATCAACATAGCTAATTGCTACATCCTTTCAGAATAAATCAAAGCAGGATCGATGAAACGCTAGGACAAACCAGCAACAATAATAATTAGTCTAGATGAACACCACAGCGTCAGTAAAATTTTTGACCGTGAATAAAAAACCAATTGAACATAAATGCACGCATCCTGTCTGCTTCCCGTCCCAGACAGTTAGCGCAATAACATTGAACTCGTCTGAATTGGTATCGAGACGACAGTCGTTCAACCAAATCAACAATTCAATAAACATGCAGATCATAAACGAGAAGACAACGAAAAAAGATCAAACATCCTTCATGATACGAGGACCATGAACCGGCTGATACAACTTCCATGTACAAACGGAAGAACAACGAAAAAGACAAAAAATAAAAAATTCCTCCATTCCCCCGTCGTCCTTGACCGAGTAAAATTAGGGTTCCGTTCTTGCTATCCTCGATCAATCTCTAAACACTCCATCCCTGCTCGAATCGTTGATTAACAGAACAAATCACTTACCCCACTCCGACTAATGTCACCGAGAGCCGATGATATACCTGGCAATCAGTACTGTTCCTGCCTCTCGTCCGTCCACCGGTTTGCTCATCAACATTAATTCATGAATCCCTGTCAACGTTCAGCCTTCCGTCCTTGATCCACCCATCCTTGCTTGATAACAAAGAATTTCATTATCATACCTCCTCCTTACTCTCAATCATTTAATACAATTCAAATCAACTTACTCCAGCCTCGCGAACACTCTCCTTCAAGAATTTATTACACACTGTATCCTGAATATTCCGCATTTATTACTCCAGCCATCAGAATCCCTGATACATCCTCTATTATCAGGAATTTATAAATCCTTGCTGCACTTACGTCCCATGCCTTTTAATCAAACCGTATCGATTGATCCTAGTCCTGCTTATCGACCAGTCCTCCCGATTACAACCTTCCTTCAGCTATAAACAAATAATTAACAATGATCATTACCACGGAACCTTGAAAACGGTAATAACAACAGTATTAAACATAAACTACGCATTATCACCTTGTTTTCCCTCCGACTGTACCAATTCTTCGAGTGATAATGTCTATTCATTCCATGCGTCGTTAACTTTCCCTCTACCTTTTCTCGATGTAAACCAGACGCTCCGCCATACAGCCCTTTGTGTCCATTCGTAACGTACTTTTCTTAAAAACAAGTCATCTCAAGTGTTCCTGGTTCTTAGAATTCGCTCTCTCCTCTTGTGCGTCTGAAATTCTCAATGTATCCGCGACGATTTACAGAATTTTATTAAAAATAAAATCATCCCATCCTTCGTGACCGTCACAATACATTTCCTGTCTGCAAAGATTATAAACAGATTCTATATCATAGTTCTTCCAGGTAATGAACCTTACCGTACACCCGTTCGTTCAATCAATAACATCTTCGCCTGTGAATAGTCATATCAAACAAATGGGTTTGTTCTATTACTCGTCCATTCTCACCCCTTTCATTTCCTCATGCCTTTCCATGATTTCTCTCTTTACCTTAATATCGAGTCACCGTCAATATTCCGTCGTCAACAGCGTCCTTGAACTCAGAAATTCTCTCCTTCTCCGTCTTTCCAACGTCTCCGGAATATATACCTGCTAGATGTTTCCTCTTTCCTTTACCCATACAACGATAAGTAGACAAGGAGAAATAAAAAGAGAAAGACCCTCGGTTCCTCGTATTCGTCCTCCAGTACACCATTCCTCTTCATTTGTTCATATTACAAATGCTGTTGTACGAATGCACAAGGTATTAAAGCATAGCCAATAATATTAAGAAATTTAATCACAATAGCAACTAACTTGAATTAATTAACTCTGTCGCTTCACCTCCCGTATTATTTATCATTATGCAAATCCTGTCGTACACAATTATTCCATTCATATCATAAAACCGCTTGATTACTGTCGAAATACAGAATTACCCATTCCAATAGACAATAATTACTACATGTATTCTACCGTTAACTATCACACATGTTCCACAAAAAATTTCCACATTCTTACCTTGTCAATAGTCAGATTCTTTATTTCACAAAAACGGTATCCTTCTCTTTCTTATGTTATGATTTGCGCCATCCTTCCCATCTACCTGCTGTCGACCCTTGGTGCTATCCCTTTCCATCCCTTTCCAACTTCAGTATAATACTCTTCATACATTTATATTTCACCAAATCGAGAAATTTCCCATTCACTCTCCAACCCTTCACCTCGTTCCGTTTAATCCATCGTTCCTCCCGTCATCCTATATGCCCCTGTCTGATTCCAATTTCCATTATCAAGGATTAACAATAATCCATTGCGATCTGTCCTCTTAGTCTGCGGTTGTTCTCCATCCTTCGCTATCATTAGTATTTCAGAATCATTTTACAGTATCACCGTACAATTCAATTATAATCAAAGCCAATCTTATCAATCTTACTTATCAATTGAAGGATTCTTCCGTTGACGTGGAGAGCCACGAAGATCCTATTGATAACAGTGATCCTGAAGATAACGTACTCAACGACCTCGTATTCCCCGATTCGTATCCCGAATCATCGTTACTGTATCGCGTCCCCGTCAGCTCCTTATGAGAGGCAGATCTTACCTCGTTTCCTCGACCATCCCGGTCTCCTTGAATAACATTGTCCCATAACAATCACTCGATGCAAACACAGGACACTATCAAATCAAATTTATTGACACGCATTACACATTATCCCTCCATCTATTCCACGTTAACATATCAATATCTCATCATTTCAATTAATCTTTTCCTTGTAATTCCATTGTTCCACCGTCTCATCACTCCTCATCCTTTCATTCCGCCGCATCTTCCTCAGACAGTCACGAACTTCACCTAAATCTTCAAACGATTTCCATAAAATATACTCCTTCTCATTTGTTCAATTAACAATCACATACACGTTATAATAACAAATTCGAGTGTCACAAGTTCTTCCTCCCGTTTCTGTTCCCAACTCTGTGCTTGTCCGGAACAAATCAATTCAAAGAGGAGGATTTTAGAAAAAATCTCCTGCATAACTCCGTCTAAGCCACTTGTCACATTGCCCCGTCGATCATTCAGCCAATTAATTACGACACACCTCACATTCGTCTCTAACCCCACTTCTATCGTGTATCGCGACCAACATAAAATTCAGCACTGTATGATCAACCGTCTTCTCCATTTAACTAAAACAATCTCCAACATTATGTTTAACAATCCCATTCTATTATCATGCAAATGGCTGACCATATATTTCCACACTGCACACAGTCACCCCGCCATTAAACCGACCATTTCTACGCGCAATTCTTCTATTGTTTCCAATGTAAACATACGCTTCTCATAAAAACCATTTTCCTAGAAAAAAGCAAACCTTTCGCATCATTCACGAACGCGTTTACCATTCGAGTCCCCCTTTTCGTCTCTCAACTTCGATAGAATGAAAAATAACAATGTATACCCTTCTTCTTCCCCAAACTGAATTTATTCCGATTCCTATACTCGCTTTCTTGCCTATCGCAT
>NW_017136254.1:0-402 GCF_001652005.2 Ceratina calcarata | reverse complement strand
ATATAATATATACCAGGTATTTGTTAACAATTTTTATTCAATTCGTCTGATGATTGATTTAACGTATAGAGAAACTTACTCTTATAGTAGCCATACAGCAGGCAGACGTACGTTCATGCTAAAGCGATAACGTTCTGCTATTAATAAGCCAGTATTACGTCCCGGCGAGGCTTATCTGTAACGCAAACATTTTTGATAATAGCGAAACCCTTCGGTTATTTATTATCTCGTTACGTCAATTTTAATATCGTCCAACGATAATAATTATACAATAAAACACAGAAATGAATCATGGCTACAATTCAATCTCAATAGATTATTATATAAATTGTACAACTGCACATTTAAATAAATTATAACATTTATTTATAGATAATTTTATGTATTATTTATTTAATATGT
>NW_017136253.1:0-402 GCF_001652005.2 Ceratina calcarata | reverse complement strand
TGAAAGTCTTTCCTTAGTTCAAAATGTATTTTATGATCATTTGGTACCGCTAAGGGTTTGCTAAGGGTTTATACCGGTAAGGATTTTAGGACTCTTTGTTCTCGTTAGAGTTGGTCATCGTTTGATGTCCAAATGTTTTACGACTTGTGACCGTCGGAAAATCACCGATTGGGAACAAATGTTTTTATGAGCCATGTAACGTCGGTTTCTGCCGTACCCAGGATGTGCCCAGGTCAACATGCAGACCCGAAACAGGACTACGTCTTTAGTCGTCAAGGCGTCAATTTCGAACGGCTATCGTTCCATGTACTTTAACATTAACAACTTTTGTCATCCTTCAAATTAAGTATTTTTATTTATTGCTTCAAATCCCTGTTCAGCATTCAAAACTAGCTATGTCAA
>NW_017136252.1:0-402 GCF_001652005.2 Ceratina calcarata | reverse complement strand
GGCCGAACCGCAGGATGCGGACTCGGCCGTGCCGCCTCATCCGCCACTTCTTCGTACCTACTGGTACTTCTATTTCGCCTCCGTCCGGCAATGCGACGTATCGGAGCGGCCGTTGCGGCTGGGTCGGCGCTGCTGGTGGTGGTGCCGTTGTTGGCGGTCGTGGCGTCGGCCGCGGTGGCCGGGGCGCCCTTTCGCGGCGCCAGTGGGCGGCGGCGGCCACGATGGCGGCCGGGGGTCGCCGTTGGGCCGGCGGGCCGCGCGGCCGTTCTGGCGGTGGTGCCGGCCTTGGCGGAGGGGCCGGCGTCGCCAACTCGGCCCGGGGTGGCCGGGCCGCCGGTACCGTCACCTTTGTCCTCTCGCTTCTTCTTTGCGTTGGGTCCATCACTGCAATGTGAAGAGCGC
>NW_017136251.1:0-402 GCF_001652005.2 Ceratina calcarata | reverse complement strand
TGGACCTCCTTGTCATCTTAAATGAAAGGTTTAAGAATGACAGGCATCCTAATGTCGCGATTAGAGAGTTCCTTCCTGGAAAAACGCTGAAACAAATAAGCGATAAAAGAAGGCTCTTACCTACCCAAGCAGCGGCAACGGAAGATCCAGGAGCAAGTAGCTCCACGAGTGAATCAGCACCTGAAGAGGAAAGCGTCCCAGCCCAGGATGAATCCAATTGGGAAGAGCCCATCCAGGGTGCGATTTTAGCCAGCCGCTCGAACGACGATCCAGTCTTCTTAGAAATAGAGAGGAGAATCGAGCCAAATGCCTCGTCATCTGATTAGTAACGCGCATGAATGGATTAGCGAGATTCCCTCTGTCCCTATCTACGGGGGTGAATGGGTGGAAAGGGTGTTTCAG
>NW_017136250.1:0-402 GCF_001652005.2 Ceratina calcarata | reverse complement strand
GCCGGCAGATTGTTCACGGCGATACAACGCGCGTTTCATTAACGGTCAGAGCTAATTAAATCTCTCCTCAAACGAGGAAATTAGAATTACAGTGTGCCTTCCGTGCGGTGGAATATCTAATTCCTGTCTCTCTCTGCGAATTTTAACGCGGCGTAACTCGAAACACGTGGAAATATATTTCATCAGCAGAGATTTAACCGAGCGCTCTTTAATATTTATACAAATTAACAATCGGAACGTAATAAAATTTCATTGCATGTAAACGACTCTTCACATTCACGTAAATTGATAACATTCACAATTTAAACGAGTCGTTAATACAATATTTGTATTTTATTCGAAGATCAGAGGTTTCGTTATTTTTCCAAACTTTAAACCGGCGTGTTCAACGAATTTTTTTTT
>NW_017136249.1:0-402 GCF_001652005.2 Ceratina calcarata | reverse complement strand
AGATAAATCGAATAACCAAGCAGTTCGGATAATAGAAGTTTACCTGTGAGTTCTGATATTTGATGATGAATTATGGTCGGTATTCAGAGTCGTTGCTTTTTCTTAAGATCGTCTAAATCCCTGCCTATTCTATGTTTCCAATTCCTGTCTTGTTCCTGACAGGGACTTAAGCAAATATTTAAGGCGATCTTAAAAATAAGTAACGATTACGAATACCATTCAATAAATCGGTTCCAATAAATGAGGTTCGTATAAACGGAGTGTAGTCTTACCTCGGGGATCGGAAGTCACATCTAAATTAACCAAATGGTATTTAAAGAAATGACTTCTCCGTTTCCAATGTTGTAAGCCTCGTTCTAAAATTATTAGTAGTGATGGGCACTATCGACTAATTTAAAGTAT
>NW_017136248.1:0-402 GCF_001652005.2 Ceratina calcarata | reverse complement strand
GGGGGAGAAGCTTCGCGTGTCCTTCCTGATTTATAACCGTCGATCGGGTACCGCACCTCTTCTCCTCTTTCCTGTGTCGCTCCGCTTCCGGCAACCTGCTAGCCAGTGGTTCTCACTGGCCCGGCAAAAATATTTACGGACTTTATATCGGCCCGTAACGAAGATAAATCGCGTCACCTGTCGACGACGGGAAACGATGTTTGCTTGAAATCTGGCGTCGATTCTCTCCAACGTTTTGGAACCGTCCCAAACGCTCCAATGCATATACATACGATTTTAAATATTCTTTTATGAGAATAAAAGGGCTGTAGATTTGTAATCATAAAAAATCCGTCGAATTCGTATTTAATGTTTGGATAACGTCAGTACGGGGACATGCGATTTAATCACGATTCTGAAATC
>NW_017136247.1:0-402 GCF_001652005.2 Ceratina calcarata | reverse complement strand
TTACATAATATGTAACAAAATATTAAAAAAAAATTCCTATTCATCCACGAATAAAAAGCCGCGAATGAAAAAGTGAAGAACATGATTTTTAACTTAGGACGTCTAATTAAAAACAATTTCAAGTATCCCGTTTGCAGATCTAAGTAAGTTATATACGTGTACAAAGTTTCATAAAAATTGATTAACGTTACTATGAGCTAGAAGCGATAAGAAATTTAAAAAAGTGAAGTTTTTCACGACATTCGGACAAATTAAACAATTTTTATACGTTTCGATGTGTTTATTTTTTTTATGCTTTCACTGATTTTTATGAAAGTTTGTACATGCAGATAACTTACTTAGTTATATACAAACGATACTTCAAATGTTTATTGGAGACCCTAATAAAAAAGTTAAAAGTCG
>NW_017136246.1:0-402 GCF_001652005.2 Ceratina calcarata | reverse complement strand
GGTTTTTTAAAAATTACACTCTCGTCCATTGCAATAGTAATCAGAAGAATTGAGAATTTTCGAGATAATTAACTGACAGTCTAGCATCTTAATAATTTGTAATTATGCCAACGTTCGTGAGACATCGTATTATTTGTCTAACGTAAGTGTAATTGTGTGTTTCACAGGGGAGCCCGATTTGATTGTACCTATTGACGACGAGTTCTTTCAAAAATTCCTGAGACCTTGTAAATGGTACTCGAAAAGTTGTTTCGAATTGGTGAGGAGATTTCACATTAATTTTTATAATTGATTATATTAATCTAGAATTGTGAAAAATTTCAATTTAGCATAATGAAAGATTATCTCATTTTATATAATGATTGATTGATCTTGTTGAATTAACTGATAGCGTTAATCGAA
>NW_017136245.1:0-402 GCF_001652005.2 Ceratina calcarata | reverse complement strand
GGGGGGGTTCCATTAATAGTCCCCTTATACAATTTTTGTTTACTGGCTTTCTGCAGCATATCTCCTATTAATACATAATGCGCTAGTCGTGTTTGCGCATCTGCAAACTGTATAAAGCGGTGCCCCTGTTCAGTGAATTGGTCTAGTTCTCCAGGCTCTACTATGATCTTCCCGTCTTTGACGCATTTCTTTTGTTTTGGTTCGTTTTTTGGCCTACACGTGAAGTAACCATAGCAATGTTTACCTGATTGCCATCTCGATATCATTGCCATGCACCGCTCGTACCAGTCTGGAACCTTAGCCATGTAATCGGCCAATGTATGACCTTCGTCCAAAGCACCAGTGCTACCTTGTCTGTTGACCATTGATAGCACCTCATCTTTTGTTAGTATTCGGCATCTT
>NW_017136244.1:7164-8013 GCF_001652005.2 Ceratina calcarata | reverse complement strand
AACATATTTTCGTTTACTTCATCACCCTGAATAATTATAATTATAGTCTTATATACATATATAGTGTTATGTATAATATGTAATATTATATAGCTATAAATTACTATAATTATATTAAGGTATTATAGTATAATATTCATATGGTAAGCATTATTGGAAAATGATGTGAGTTTATATTAGTCTACCCTTCTGTCCCTCTGGTTAAGTCTCTTTTGCATTGTTGTTTTTGTGCGTGTGTTTTGGTAGCTGATCATCATGATTACGGTATAGATTGTGAGGGGAGGTGTAAAGTTGGTATACTTTAAGTCATCTGGGGACCGTGTTATATGTCTTTACTTTGTGTTTGTAGTCAGTTTTGGTCATGCTTGTTCGCGGTTGTTTGAAAGATTTGTCTAGAATGATGGTTTTGGCGCCCTCTGTGGTGTTAGCTCGTTACTTGCTGGTGTTTGTTTGAGGTATTTTTCGCGGTATTTATCAAATAGCATTTGTATATCGTAATTATGTTTTATCTCTGATAGTTAGATTTTTCTGTAGAGAAATTTCCTCATAGGGGTGGTTCTTGTTTGTTGTTTTTGTTGTGCGTTTTTGTGTCTGGCGGGATTGGTGTTGTTATTTTGGTCTGGTAGTATTACTTTTAGTGGTCTTTTATTTCTATCGTTGTGTCTGAGGATTTTTGTGTTTGTCTTTATTTGGGTGTGTAGTGGTGAGGGGAGGTTTCTCGTTGTCCTCTTTTCAATCTTTCTTCCTGTGTTTTATGTTTTGCTGTTTGGTTGTACTGTGTCATTCATATTTGTTAGGGGTGTGAATATCTTAATCCTTTTTATTTGTGGTAAATTGGAGGGTGTGTTG
>NW_017136244.1:2189-6718 GCF_001652005.2 Ceratina calcarata | reverse complement strand
ATTGTTATTATTTTTATTATTTTGTGTTCGTATGTATCTGTTTGTTTTTGCAGTATTTATTTTTGGACGTATGGTTTCTTATATATTTTAGCGATGGGGGGATTGTAGATGTTGGGTTTTTTTGGGGGCAGAGAGTTAGTTGGTTTGTTTGAGTATTTGCAATTTTTGTGTGTGTGTATTGGTGTTGCAGTTGGTTGGCCGGAGGTGTGGTTTATTCTTATTGGTTACCCATAGTGATTGGAGGATTCGTTTTGTGTGTTTGAGTTTCGGGGGGTATATATTCAGGTGAGGATGTTCTTATGATCAATCTTGTTTTTGATTTCTTTGGGTGAGAGAGGTTTGTTTGCCCCCTTCAGTGTATGCCACTCTGAGTTCGATGTTTAAAGTCTTTCGATTGGTTCAATCCTGTTTCAGTTGTTAATAATTCGCGTGCGTAGAGGTGTCGGTCTTCTGTATAAGGCCTCCTAGTTCGATAGCAGCGGGATGTTTTTAATCGTAAATTTGAAATCTAAGGCTCGTGTCGTAGTAGGTTCGTCCAGTGTCGATTAATGTTGATCTTCGTGCACGTATGTTGGATCTGTTTATGACTCGATATGAATCGCTTCTTTTCGGTTCTCTTCTTTGCAAATAGCAAGCTGTTACATTCCTGTCTTGGGAACCGGGCACGTGTCGGTTTCAACGCGGACTCCTTCGCTCGTTGGTATGAGTTATCAGCAGGCGTTTGTGTTTTGAAAGGTGTCTTTAAGGATTAGCTTCCTCGTTGACTTCCTTTGTTTTTAATATCAGTTCTTTAATAAAGCGTGATTTTGGGGGGGAAGTGTTTGTCGGTAAATCATTTGATTTTCCCGCTTTAAGACTATTGCCGGTTTCTTGATCCAGCACGACTGAGTATCCATGCGACTTTGCTACCGGATTTATTAGCGTGTCTATCCTTGCTTATTATGAAACTTCTTCGTCCACGAGCTATCGGGTCGTTTTCAGATTTTTCGTTTATTAGAGACGTTTCATTCTAATCGACTTTGTCAGGATCGCGTGTCCGTTAGTATCAATTTCTGGATTTGAAAATGGAGCGCGTTTGTTTTTCAGAGATCCATCTAGCGGTAGTGTAGGGTGAGAAAGTTTTGTGGAGGAATAAAAGGAGTCTGAGATTCCTAATCACGGCTTTATTTCAGGCGATCTTGACTTTATCGTTTTAATTTTTGTTAAGCGGGGGAATGGTTCGTCGACTCTTAAAGAGAGAGTCTCGTGCGCGTATCCCGTACAGGTTAGCTTTTTATCGTATACCGGGCCGTTCGCTCTTTCGTTCGTTCATACACACAAGAAGAGGATGGGAGAGTAAGGGTAGCTGACCCCGTTTCCGTTTTTCATTTATTTATTCCCGTTTTCCCTCGATTCGCATTTATTTCATTATTACCCGTTCAGTCGTACAAGTGTATTTATTCATGCGTTCGCACTCGTCGTCTTGTCGCGTTCGGCGTCCCGCTCTCCTCTTGGCGTTGTCCTCATTCAGGCGTCTCTGGTTTCCTCTAGCTGTACATATATACATATACGTATATATATATATGTACATGTACGGTTCTTGGTGCGTCTGTGTTCTCGGGTGTGCGCGTTTACGCTGGTCTTTGCTCGGCGCAATGCGTATGTGTGCGTCGATTGAAGACAGCGTACCGGTGTGAAGGACACGTTGACCTTTCGGCAGTTACGCCTACTCGGCACGGTGCGTTTGTATGTGTGTGTTTGCGCTTAAAGCGGCGTCCACGCTGGCCTTCCGGCTGTCGAGCCTACTCGGCGCTACGCGTTTATATGTGTGTGTGTGTTTAAAGCGGCGTTCACGCTGGCCTTTCGGCTGTCGAGCCTACTCGGCGCGATGCGTTTATATATATATATATGTGTGTGTGTGTGCTTAAAGCGGCGTTCACGCTGGCCTTTCGGCTGTACAGCCTACTCGGCGCGATGCGTTTTTCAAAGGCGTTCACGCTGGCCTTTCGGCTGTCAAGCCTACTCGGCGCGATGCGTTTTTCAAAGGCGTTCACGCTGGCCTTTCGGCTGTCAAGCCTACTCGGCGCGATGCGTTTTCAAAGGCGTATATGTGTGTGCGTAAAAGGCGTTCTAGTCGACGGCGGCTTTTCGGCTGTGACGCCTACACTCTGTAAGACGTCTGGCGTTCGTCGGTGTGCACAACGGTCTTCTCACTGGTCTTTCTCGATCTTTCCGATCGCGCTCTCCGCCGTGTCGTCGACCCCGTCCAACGGACTCGGTCCGCGCTGGTACGCGTCCCTCTTCTCCTCTCTCTATTGTCGGGCGTCCGTACTCTCGCACATAAACGACCGTCGTCGTCGTAGTCGTCGTTGATCACACACGAACCACCTTCACTCCACAATTTCGCGACTTCCGGTCACACACACACACACACACACACACACACACACTCGGTCGCATTACTTTTACAACCACGGGGAGCGATCAGTTCTTCCGTCCGTACCGATCGTCTTCCGTCCCGTGAATGACGAGGACCAGTCAGCCAAGTCGTCTCTCCGTCGAGAGTCCAGGGTCCGCACACCCCCCTTCTCTAGCGACTCACTTCCCCTCTTCTTTTCGCCCGTGCTTCGAGCCCCGCTACTATTCTCCTCATGCGCCTTCGCTGACCATGTGTAGCACAGCAAGCATCAAGTGTACCAGACGGACCCCACTTTCCGGCCGAGCGGAAAATCAGGCGATGCCAGGTCGCGAGACGTCCGCGCGTTCCACGGCCCGCGTAGAAACCTAGAACTCGGCAATGGGCGGCACGCTGTACGATTCCGTCGGTAACAGACGAGCCGTCGGTAATACAAGAGGGGTCGGTAACAGACGAGCGATCGTTAACAGTCGAGCGGTCGGTAATACACGAGCGATCGGTAACAGGTGAGCGGTCAGTAATACACGAGCCGTTGGTAACAGAGTAGCGGTGGATAACAGTGTAGCGGTCGATAACATTGCAGGGGATGGCAAGAGACGAGTGGTGGGTAACAGTCGAGTCGTTGGTAACGGACGACTCGTAGGTAACGGACGAGTCGCTGGTAATGGACGATTCGTACGTAACGGACGATTGGTAATACGAAAAAAAGAGAAGAGGAAAAGGGAAAAGAGAAAGAAGAGAAGGAATAGAAAGAAGGGGAAAAGAAAAGAAGGGAAGAAGGAGGAATGAAAGAGATACGGGAAAGGAAGGAAGGAAGGAAAGGAAAAAAGAAAGGGAAAGAAGGGAGGAAAGGAAAAAAGGAGAGAAGGAAGAAAAGAAAGAAAAAATGGGAAAAGGGAAGAAGGGAAGGAGGAAGGAAAGAAGGGAGGAAAGAAAGAAGGAGAAAGGAAAGAGAAGAAAGGGAAAAGGAAAGAGAAGAAGGGGAAAAGGGAGGGAGGAAGGAAGGAATGAAGGAAGGAATGAAGGAAGGAAGGAAGGAAGGAAGGAAGGAAGGAAGGAAGGGAGGAAGGAAGGAGGGAAGGAAGGAAAGGGAGGAAGGAAGGGAGGAAGGAAGGAAGGAAGATGAGAAGACAGAGAGAGGAGAGAAACGAAAGGCAGATGATTGCCGGACTGTGGAGGAGTAGTAGGATTTGAGTCGCGAAAGGCTACGAACCTAGCCCGGCTTCGTCGGCCCGCAACGTCACGTCAGGACAGGCTAGGTGAGGTCAGGTGAGGTCAGGTGAGGTCAGGTGAGGTCAGGTGAGGTCGGGGGGGTCGGAGAGTGTCGCTCATGGCGAACGGACGTGCCGCCAAGCAGCTCCGCACTAAAACCGCGATTTCTTAGAAATTAATGGCTACAAACTAAATGCGAAGTGCTTAAAACGGCGTAGCAACAGTGAACAAATTGTAAGAAAGTGCGGCGGTGAGAATTAAAGCTCCCGATTTTAAATAATCATCGGAAATGTATAGTAACGGCCGCGCAATGTCGACACACAAGTCCGAACTGCAACTCTAAGTAAATTTAACGACAGTGAATTAACTTAATGGAAGTGCTAAGACCTTAGAGGACACATAAGATCGCATAGACTCCGACCCACCACTGTCGAAGAAAGGATTAAAAGCTCAACGGAGATAAAATACGGAGAAAGCATGTCGGGTGGCGGTTGCACTGCTATCAAACCATTTGAAAGGTACGTGCCGCGGTCAACAACCCGACAATATGGCGGACACCTGTCAAATCGGAGCTGCCAAACGCTACCGGCCTGCGATTCGTGCGCGCGCAGGTATCGATGCGAAACACGCGATGAAAACAGATGATAGTATAAACACAAACAACAATAACTAGATAAAGAGCAAATAAATATAATACAAACTAGCGAACACCCGTTTCTGTTCCCTACCTTTGGCTAGAACTGACAGCTACTAGGTTAGGTGTAACCTCAAACACAACCGCGACGCGCGATCAAGGTTCATACGGAAAATAGAATGTAACATACGGAAACCACGAGGTTTCTCACAAAAGAAGTAACAGCGGACACGGCATGTGTTATTGTTGGATTAATATATAATTGATACCGAATTACTTATATTTAAT
>NW_017136244.1:0-1631 GCF_001652005.2 Ceratina calcarata | reverse complement strand
GTTATTACCTGTCACAACTACAAAAAACCCCTTTCAAATCTCACGAGTTCATCTAGACCTTCTCTTATCTTTTATTTATACAAGCATACCTTCCTCTCTTTTTACGATAATTAAATTCAATTGTCATATCATTCCATCCCATTAAATCTATCCTCTCTTTTGACGAATCGAAACTTTTTCAGAACCTTCCAATCGTACCAAATTCCTACCTCTCCCTGCAAAGAACCAGTTCTGTTTCAATTGTTATACAAATTTCAGTCTCGCTCGTACGATCCCGGACTCGTCGAACCGCACCGCTTGGAAGGAAAAGGACAACGATGCGGCTTCGACTTTCCAGTTTCCCTCTTCGCGCGACTCTACCCTCCGCGAGACAGACAGGTGAGCAATAACAATAATAGTAGTAGTGGTATTGATTACGAAAATAGGGAGAGACCAGACCGACGAGTCGAGCCAGTCTCTCGAGGAATCGGTGACTCTATTCTACGACAGATGGTTAAGGACAGTGTTTTCCTGTTTCCAGGACAGAACGACGCGAACTAGGACAGACAGAGAGAGAGAGAACTAATACGAGATCGCGACCCCTTCGGAAGAAATAAGGGCCCCGCAATGGATCCGACGGCCGGAACTGCGACGAGTAGCCCGCCTGACGCTAAGGCTCCAAGTCTACATCCCGGTTTCTACACCCCGGACGTCTCGCCAGGTGACCCTGACTTCCACGAGTCCGCCCCGGCCGTTGATTTCGGTCGGAGACGTCCAAGCGTCCATTCAGGGGATTTTTACAACCCCGCTCGCTCGTCGTTGGCGCCGCCGACCCACCCCGAGGCCTTGAAACCGGTGGGCAGCCTGGGAAGGACGACCAAGAGAAGAGACAGGATCGGCTAAGGTTTTTAATTGATCCCCACCGAATCGACCTCCCGCGCGAACGCCTGTTCCCGTCCTAAGAAGCGATGCCCCGACCGCGGGACCGAAGACGGAACTTCGACGAGTCCACGGATCGTTTCCGTGTCCAAGTCCACATCCCGTCGAACGACCCGACGCTCCCGCAAGTCGCGAGAAGCGCCGAGACGCCGGCCCGCGACCGAGACACCGCCGGACAGTCGCGACAGCGGGAATGGTCCACGGCGGCCGTTCCCGCGATCGCTGAAGCGTTCAAGCGTACCTGTGGGTTACATTAAAGTCATCTTTTGTGCATTTCAGGACCGACCAGGAGCCGACCCAGTCCCGTTGACTACTCACCGCGACAGCGTTCAGGTGACTTTCTTTCAAGGATACGGTTGGTTCACAGGCCGACCGGGAGCCGACCTCGTCCCGTTGACTACTCTCCGCGACGGCGTTCATAGGGTCGTACCAGGTGAGCTCTCTCGGTCGCTCGTACCAAACAAGTAGAAGAGACAAATCGAGTGATTAATTAATTGATTTTTTAAAACGATTACATCCAAGAACACGCCCGCGTTCCACCAGTTCCAGATCATACCTGCTCATACACGACCAGACAACAACGACGAAAAAGAAGGAAGACCGTCAACAGTCAAAGGATCAGTCCGCCGGTCCGTAGACCAACTCGTACGCGACGGCGTTCGATTGGCGTTCTTCTAGGGATACAATAAGAAATTCGCAGACCGACCAGGAGC
>NW_017136243.1:0-402 GCF_001652005.2 Ceratina calcarata | reverse complement strand
GTAAATCTTAAATTATATCATATTACCATACTAATCGTTTATTGGTACTGACACAACAAACTTAAAACGTCCCTTAGAAAAAGATTTTTTTCAGAAACGTTAAATCGCATTAGAAATCGGTCAATAAACACTTGATGAAAGAAATGATCGGTCACGGTGTTTAATTTTGAAGGGAAAAACCGATCCCCTGCTAAACTACAGACCACACGCACAATAGATGCACAAAATTAGCTGATATCTTGTCTTAAAAAAATATTTGGCTTTCCTTTTATCCTATATATTATTTCAGTTAAATCCCTTTAAATGACGATTCTCAATGAAACGCAAGCTCATCTTTACTTTCAAAACTCTTCTACATTCTTCTGAAATGATCCAAATTAATAGTCAAGTACGCTGCATTAT
>NW_017136242.1:0-402 GCF_001652005.2 Ceratina calcarata | reverse complement strand
ATCATATTACTTCTTATTGATTCACTCTGTATATTATTACATAGAATATAGAATGCAAGAAATAATTTAGGTCGATGGACGTAGAAGATAATTTAGTGTTTTCTAACAAATTGCATATTACATTACCATATTTTGGAATTTTATCTACGTACTTTACGATTGGGAAGTAATAAACTTCAGAATCGTTCGGTACTAAAAATCAGATGTGCATTTGTTGGAGTATAACGGCATCGTTAAATGTTATGTGCAAAACAAATAAGCCTTTTTATTATACTCGTATTTAATATTGCTTCGTCGAAAATTTGTGTGCAGTGCATTGTGCAATTTATGTACTTCAAGGTCCATGTACGTCCGGTTTGAGTTGGACCTATCAGGCTGGTGCATATGAAATGTTCTTTTCTT
>NW_017136241.1:0-402 GCF_001652005.2 Ceratina calcarata | reverse complement strand
GGCTTATATTACATTTTATTAAATTTCATTTTACAAAATTAGTGCTGATTTACTTACAATTAGTACTCGGATAATTGGAGTTTTACTTTAGTTCTTGTTTGGATTTTTTCACTGAACAATCTATTGAAATTGAGCCTCAATAATAATTGAGTTAAGTCTTCTCCACTTGTTTGTGCGCGTACTCTATTCATTGACTTATTGTTATTTAATCAGCCCAATACACCCTCAAAAGTTTCGAATGAAGGTTTTCTTTTTTTCTGTTGGATGTGAATTACCTACTTACCACATTAATGCACATAAGTTGAATTTTCGCAGTGTCATAATAACAGGTTTATTTATTTATTTATCTATGAAAATCATATCTTAAATTAATAGACAAATACAGGGTGGGACACTATAAAC
>NW_017136240.1:0-403 GCF_001652005.2 Ceratina calcarata | reverse complement strand
CCTCGGACAACTTTTTTGCAAAGGAAAAAGTTGTTTAAAATCACCATAGCTCCTCTTCTTTTCAAGGCCTAACACTAGTTCTGGGACACCCTGTATAGTTAAAGGTTGGAAGTACTCCAACTTGTCGCGATCTACGTGGTCTACCGACGCTAGGATTATTGCATGGCGAGACATCGCTTCTTTCCATGACTTTTCCAATCCCGCTTGTGTATCTCTAAGCANGATCTCTCTCTCGCATGTATCCATATGCTCTCCGAAGCCTTCGGACGATTGGTAGTGTTCTCGGCGTAAACACCGTGACAGAGAATGAAAACCTTCTCTGGTCACAATCAGATCCAGTGAACACATTCGATATCTGATAAGCGCATCCGATTCTCAGAATAATCCGGCTCGAAGAACCGAA
>NW_017136239.1:0-402 GCF_001652005.2 Ceratina calcarata | reverse complement strand
GCTACGTGTACAGGCTGCATTTTCTTTTTTTCTTTTTGCCATGCTCTCCTTTTCTTTAGACATTCATATCTCAGCGTTGATAGGTTCGCATCTCACCATTCGTTGGGATGCCTTGCGTGGAGTGTCTTCTTTCTCGGCATCGAGTGGTTACAGACCCTCGTTAATGTTTCTTCTAACTCCTTGATCTCTTGTTGTAGGTTCTGGGAGTTGATTACCGGTGAGTTCCACGATTCGGCTGTCAGAATAGCTCTGCATATGTCTGTATTGAGTTTTCTGACATTCCACCTCGGGAAGTAATTTACACAGTCTTGTATTGTTTTTCCAGGGACACTCTTTCTGTTGTGAAAGTCCATGGAGATGTACTGGTGGTCCGAGAGCGTTTCAATCTCTTCGCGTACTCTC
>NW_017136238.1:0-402 GCF_001652005.2 Ceratina calcarata | reverse complement strand
TACTGACTAGATATAAGGACCAGAAAAAATATACAACGGGACAGATTTTAGTAGTTCATACTTATGAGCAGAGCTAGACCGTCTCAATAAAGTTCTAGGAGTTCCTAATTAACAACTGTTGCATTTATTCCCACATTGGGTACAACAATGGTATCTCAATAGCTCTTCAAAAACTGTTGCTCTTGTTAGATAAAATTACATTTTCTAAAATTGTTTATCATCTTCTTAGGTATACATATAAGTCAGTGTACTATAATGCATTTTCTTATAAAGCTTCATTTCTCCAATCTATCTACCAATGTATTATACTTTATGAATTCTAATTCTAATTTGAAAATTGCTGCCCTTGCTGATTAAAATTGTACTTCATAGAATTAGATTTGATTTAGAATTAGTATTGTA
>NW_017136237.1:0-402 GCF_001652005.2 Ceratina calcarata | reverse complement strand
TGCCTATTATGTCATGTGTGTAAGACTTCTACCTACACAGTTCCATCAAAATGTATCGCATTGTAGCCATGAAATATGTACGTTTTAGCATTATCTTAATGACATTATTTTCTTAACGTATGAGAAGAATTTCTTTACAGTCCGATAATTTCAATTGTATTGCAACGAATGTTACGTAACGATTAATTTTAGTAGTATATAAACAGTTCGAGTATCATACTGCAACATCTATACGCCGTAAATTAATACATGAAAATTAACGGAACTGAAAGTCGAATTATTGAGAAAATAAAAGTACTCGACGATAATTGCTTTAATTACACATACATAACTTGTAATGACATAATCCTTATCGGTAACACAATAAATCGTAATATTTAAATGAATTATATAGTGATTATG
>NW_017136236.1:0-402 GCF_001652005.2 Ceratina calcarata | reverse complement strand
TCCTCATTTTCCTCTATCGGTGATTTAATTAAAAAATTATTAATCCGTCTATTCCACATTTTTTGTTACTTTTTTTCGAGGGACGTTAACACGTTAAGGGCGAGTGACGCGTGTCTTATCGCGTGTATCGAACTACGTCGTTCGGTCGTTCTGCTTTAAGTGACTGACAGCCGAAAGGCGGCCCCACCACGAGAAGGAGCCCAGGCTACTCGAAATATGTTTCGTCAAAGGGTTAAGGTCACGAGGGCTCTCTGTTAACCGTAACTAGCATCGGATTCTCCATTATGCAGTCTCTTTTATCCGTGCGGAACTCGGTGACCTTTCCGGGACAGGTTCGATGAATGTTTCAGGCCGAGGCCCGCGCGACATCAATCTTTCGTCTTTAATTCAATTCGCTCTGAC
>NW_017136235.1:0-402 GCF_001652005.2 Ceratina calcarata | reverse complement strand
ACCGCAAGGAAGCGCCTGGGCAGCACCGAAGGGAAGCGCCTGAGCAAAATGGGATTCGATCCTAAGAAACGTGTACCAGTTAGCGAAATAAAGTGAAGAATTCATTACTGACTGGCACACCTAAATTTTCTACAAACCCGGTTTAATGGCGTTATGTCATTGGGGAATAAAAATGTAATACTGTTTAAGTTAATTAGACTAGTGACACCTGTGACATGTTTAAGTGTATCAAGCTTATCTGTTATTAAACTTTAGCTAGGACTATTAAGGCTAATCAGATTGCGACTGGTTTTCACTTTTGTCGGACGCAGAGATCGTGGACTGGATCTAAAAACATCAGTGAGTCTCTTTCTTATAAATCAGATTCACTAGTCAAATTTAACTGAAGAGTTCCACGTGTTC
>NW_017136234.1:0-402 GCF_001652005.2 Ceratina calcarata | reverse complement strand
CTGATATCCGACATATCACGTCCTACATATAATCTATATTATCTCCTTAACACCTTGCACTCCTATGTTCCTTTCCTTTCTATATAATCCTATGAACTCTCATCTTGTATGAATGTGTGTATGAATGAAGTATGGGCTGTCGCATATGTTAGGGGGGCTGGGAGTGCCCTGGTACTACAATGGTTTGTGTTTCCATGTTGTACTCAGGGCTGATGTGTGCGTTGCACTGCCGAGGCCTTCCCTGCGTATGTCGGCCGGGAATACTCCCTTCGGGCCTTGGCCAGGAATTATACCTCGGGTTAGGGTGTCGGAGCCCCAACTGAGCTGGCGGACGAGCGCTTCCCGTTCGCGTTTGCCCGGGAAGTAAAGAGTGAGCACAGGGTCGGCGGAGTACTGCCGAGC
>NW_017136233.1:0-7322 GCF_001652005.2 Ceratina calcarata | reverse complement strand
GATTCGAATCGTCGAAATCGACTATTAGTGGTTAATCCCATGCCTGGATTTGCTGAAAATAAAACCTGCAACCTGTCCAATCAGTTCTGCCATTCAGAATAAATAATCATCGCTCGACATTTCTGGATCTTATCAAGTAGCTTATTATCAATAACTTTTTCATTAACGTAGTTTATTAATCGAATTATGATGAAAATGTTCGAAAATACGTAATAAGAGTTAGTAGGTATAATATAAGATCGTTCGTCGTTGATGTAGTCGAAGTAGTTATCGTGGACATCTGCCTCTTCTACTGAGGAGCGGGCTTCTTGTACTTAGTAGGTACGACGATATTAATTTCGTCGCCGCCTTTCAGCTCAGGTTTTTCTTCAGCTAGTTGTATAGCGGTTCTGGCCTCTGGATTAGCCAGATGCTCGGCTTTGATTAGGGCGTTTCTTGAATCAAGAACGCTCGTACTCGGTTCGGATAATCAGCGGGGTCGTCGAATTTGGCCTTGACTCGTCGTTTCAGGGTTTCCTCCCCTTCGCCGACCAGGTAACGGTGGTCGGTTGGAATCAGCCATTTCGGCCAGGTGGCATAATTTAATGTCAGCCAGTCGTCGATGTCCGCGTACGTGGTATTGCAGTCGGGGCATTCCGGGCCATAGAGGGTTAGATCGCGTGAACGTCCGGCGCATCGGTCCAGTGCCCTCTCGTGCTCGATCCCATGCGGATAAATACAGTCTTCGGTGTCGAACCCTTCCGCACCGCAGATTTCACAAAATCCAGGCCGATACGGGAGCAAACATTGCTTAAAATGGTGCTCTTTTGACGGCAATTGACGCAGCCGGCGACGTACTGTTTCCCGACTTGGGTCACATGAGTTTGTGTCGCCCGGTCGACTTTTGTCGAATTCCTCCTTATCAGCAGCATCTCGGCGCGCTTCGTGATCATGTCTTTTAGCAACTCCTGTGACACGATGCGGCAATCCACCATATATAATGGCTGTGCCTTGCCCTTAGGGTTTACCATATCGGGAACCCCCAGTTCCTTTATCATGTCGTCGAACGATGGCATAACTCGACGCGGATGCGGTCGTACTGTCACCGACGGCGCTACGACGGCCTTTGCGTCGTCAGTCGTGCGCAAGATGGCTCCAGTTCTTGGCGATTTTTCCATTGGGTGTGTTGACGAAGGAACCCGATTACGCTTAATGTTTTCAGCGTACAATTCCGCCGGCGTCACCCTGACCGGTGTTGTTAATTTCAGTACGGGCGGCGGCAGGTGATGTATTTCTTCGAGGAGTCGAGGAGCCTCCTCGCTCGGTTTCTTTTTGGCCAGTTTTCCGTTTCCTGGGACGACTCGGACTGGCTTTTGTTTGTCAAAGTAGTAGACACTTGGATCTTAATATCTTCCTCGTCGTCTTTAGCGGCCAAGTTGTCGTCGACTTATTCGGTCGGGGCTTCACCTTGAACCTCGTCCATTATCGAATTGACGCTACTGGAGTCGTCACTATCAGTCGTTGTTAAACCCTGAGCTTCTAACCCCATAGCCTTTTATTTAGGGCAGCGAGTTGCATTGCCAAACGACATCTTTCTTCCTGCAGCTCGGCATATTCGCGGGTTGCGATAGTCGAGGTTGAGGGGCGGTCCATCATCGTCTGGTGCTGTCGGAGATTGTTGAAGGGTTACGGCGACGTTTTCCTTAGTCGAGGTAGCTGAGGAACAATCAATTTTACAAGGTATTGGACGCAAGCTACGTCGCGGTATCTTTAGATCCGCGATACAATACTTCCCGACAATTTTGTTGGATTTGTCTGTTAACTCTACGACTGTTGGTCCAAGTATTCGCTTTACAAAAGCCGGTCCTAAATATCGGTGGGCCAGTTTCGCCGAATATCCCTCAGCTTTATTACTCAATTTGTTATTAGGATAATAAACCTCAGTTCCGACTTCTACCCTGGTCGACGACGTCCTACTATCGTTAATCCTAGCCAAACGCTGGTCTGAATATTTTTTTAATTGACTTTCAACCCTATGTCTTAGTTCGTCAATTTTTCCTATTCTCTTAACCCAGCATTCGACTAATTCATCAGAAAGAAATTGAGACGCGTCGTCCGATACACGGGACACATGTTTTACAATCGCTTCGCGTCCATGGTTTAAATAGAACGGCGAAATTCGCGTTCCGGCGTGTGGGACGGTGTTATACGCAAACTGAATCTTTGACAAATTTTCGTCCCATTCGTTATGTTTTCCATCGACGAACGCGGAAATTATTGGTTTTATGGTCCTATTGACACGCTCGACCGGATTAGCTTGTGGATGGGCTAACGGGGTTGTCAGATGTTCAATGCCTCTGGCAAGCAGAAATGCTTTAACATCTTTATTAACATATTCCTTCCCGTTGTCTGTTACAATCGAACGAGGAGTGCCCCAACGATCACAAATCGTGTCAAGAGCTTTGACGACTGCTCTACCTGTACGGACTCTAACCGGGAATAGCTCAATATATTTCGTATAAAGATCTTGAACTACTATGACGTCCGTGTTCCCCTTCTTTGTACGCGTTTGGGAAACGATTGTGTCGACCGAAATCTGCGCCCACGGTTGTTGAAGGGGTCTAGTTTTCAACGGTCCCTTCAACGGGTTTTGATTATACTTCACGCGAACGCATGTGTCGCATTCTTCGACATAGCGTGATATATCGCGAGACATACCGGGCCAGTAATAATTCTGTCGAATTCGGTCGTACGTTTTGTCTTTTCCTAAGTGTCCGGCACACGGTTCGTCGTGGTTTTCGCGTAGGATGGTCAAAACGTCGTCTGGCTTTACTACCAATTTCCACGGATTTTCGTCGTCAATTAATGCTTTCTCATAATCAGGGCGATAATAGAACAATTTACCGTCCTCACATTTCCATTCAGTGAATCGTTCTGGCTGGTTTTGAACTAATTCACTTTTTTGGTTATACCAGTCTGGTCCGCAAATTGAGTTAAGTCGAAGGCGGCCTTGGATCGTTTCGTCTATCATTTTCTCCCATCCGAGTGGGTCAACATCTATGTCGAACATTCGAGACAAAGCATCCGGTGCTTCATTCAAAGTACCGCGTCGATGTTCGACAGTGATGTCGTACTGGTAGAGATACATGGCCCATCTTGCTAGGCGACCTGTCGGATTTTTGAGTCCGTGGAGCCACTGTAACGCTTGGTGGTCTGTGACAACTTTAAAGGGCATACCTTCAAGGTAGCATCGCAATTTCTCAACGGACCATACGACGGCTAAACATTCCTTCTCGGTTGTAGTGTAATGAAGCTCCGCGCCTCGCAAGGGTCGACTTAATACTTCAATTAAATTTTCCTTGTCTGTTCCCGGATCTTGTTGAACAAGGATCGCGCCTAAACCGAAATCACTGGCATCTGTATACAAGATAAATGGCTGCCCTGGTATTGGTACATAGAGACGTGGTGCTTCTGACAAGGCTCTTTTAACTCTTTCGAAAGATTCCTGTTCGATTTCAGTCCAATTCCAAGGTACTTTAGGACTGGTTAACTTATTAAGCGGACCTTGAATTTTCGCAATGTTTTTCAAATGCCTGTGGTACCAATTGACAAGACCATTAAATTGTCGAAGTTGCGTTCTATCTTTAGGAACAGGAAATTCGAGTATGGGCTTAATCTTATCTGGATTCGGCCTCATACCGAATTCGTCGACTATATAACCAAGGAATTTGACTTCTTTACAAGCGAAACTACTCTTTTCCCGGTTAATTACCAATTTGGCCTCGCGAAGTACCTCGAAAACTACTGCTAATAACCGCATATGTTCGTCAAGGTCCTTGCTAACGATAATCCAATCATCGAGGTAGGTGAATACCTGATCGGCCCATTTATTTGGTAATTCCCGTTCGAGTATCAGTTCTTTAAGTCGTCGCTTGAGAATATCCATTAATCGCTGAAAAGTCGACGGAGCTCCCGTTAAACCGTACGGCATCCGCATCCATTCTAGCAAGCCCTTGCCTTCGACAACAAATGCAGTATATTTTCTGCTGTTCTCGTCCATCGGAATTTGATGGAAAGCCTCGCTCATATCAAGCGTCGAAATTATTTTTGCCTGATGTAACTGTGACAAAATCGACCTCATATTATGTAGAGGGTACGCGGGCTTTTTCGTTTGTCGATTAACCGGTTGATAGTTTATGCAGAACCGTAATCCACCGTTGGATTTTGGGGCAACGACTGGAGAACAAGCCCAATCACTATTGCTCCAAGTGACGTAATTTTTCTGTAGCAGCCGGTCTACTTCGCTATCTATGAATTTACGTATTGCCTCGCTTCGTCGGTAAGGCTTTTGTCGATGGGGAGTTTCGTCGTTCAGCTCGATCGTATGGGTGATAAGGTTGGTTTCACCAGTCGATTCTCTATCGAACTTGGCGAATTCGGTGTCAAGAAAATCTTTTAGTTGTTGTGATTGTTCGACGCTCAGTGCTTTTAGCTCGGTAGGGAAGACAAGCCGCTGAGATAGAGGGTAAACGTGTTTGCTGCCGGATAGCGTCCACGTACGCGAGAACGGGTCGACAACGACTTTAAACGCTAACCAGAAATCCATACCAAGGATTAAATCACTGGACAAGTCCGGCAAGATACTGAACCACTGAGGGCCGTAAACATCGCCTATATCGATGACGAAGCTCGTGCCACCTCGTGTTCTCACGACCGATTTGTCGCCTAGGCGTACTCCAGTGTTCGATGACGAGTCGGGCTTTAATTCCTCTACCTGCAAGGGTTTTACCCGCTCGTACGCAGTTTCGCTCAGGAAGGATCGTTCGCTTCCGCTGTCGATAATACCTCTAATTTTCTCGCCGAAGATATTAATTTCCACCGGAATTTTAATAGCTCTGACGGGCTCTGTGAGGCCACCCCCTTCACGAAAAATTCTGCGCTGTGCTAGTCGATGGATCACCTGCGACGGTAGGAGTGTCGGTCTCCAATTCTTAAGCGAGGGATGGTCGGCCTTCTTGGCGGGAGCGTCTGTATTATTGTCACCGTTTTCGTCATTTATCAAACGTAGGTTCGTACGGTCTTCGGCGAGTTCGACAACTCGTATGTCATCATTTAACTCGTCGTCATCTGTCGTTTCTTCCGTACTTCCTATTCGATAGATTACATCCAGACCGACTGGAGTTTCGTCGCTTTCGCCGTCAAGTTTCGAAGGTATTATACCGCGGCCGCAACTAGATTTATCTAAATCTTTTACTTGCTCGATGTTATCCGCGACAACCCGGTTGGTTGCGCTTGACGGAACGATCGGAATAAAGCTAGTCCCACCGGTGCCCTTTGCTTCAATGACTTGAGACTGAGTCACTGAGGGCTTTTCGCGTTTCCCGAATTCGTCTGGCAATCTTTATTCACGTGGCCTTTCTTACGACAGATAAAGCAAACTGCTAGTCTTTCAGCCGTGCATATTCTCGACGAATGTCCAGACTCGCCACAATTGAAACATAGGAATTTACTAGGGTCAAAAGCAGGCTTTGAAGCAGTTGAAGTTTGCTGCTCTTTGCGCGACACGTCCGAATTTTGCTTGCGCTTGTTTTCGAAATTTTCAAGATTCTTTTCGAGACGCTGACGAACGAGAGTTTTGGAATTTGTTGAACTACCGCGAGCTTCCCGTTGGAACGCGCTCAAGTCGGTTACTTGTTCGTAGCCGTGCTTGTCACCCTCCTCGTTTGACGACAATTCCTCGCTGTCTGTTTCAAGAGGCTCGATCTGGCTAGACAAGTAATTCAATCCCGTTCGTAACGATTTCGTTCGAACTCCTTGTGCTTCGGCCGATCGCCGGTAAATGTAATTCCTTTCGTTGGCGTAATGAAGGAATTCGGTGTAATTTCTCAAAGGTAAATTCAAAATTTCAAACGCAAGCCGCGGATTGAACTTCATCATTATTTGCTTTAACTGTTCCCTAAATTCTGGAGGTTGACGCATTCGCTCGAAAATAAACCGTGCTCTGCAGGCGAATTCCGCGAGACTTTCATTTTTTTCCAATTTCAAATCGCGTACTTCGACGAATAGATCTCCGTCCGCCTTCTCGACTCCCCATTCGTAACGGAATGCGCGTGAGAAGTCTTTCCAAGTACGCCACGATCTTTTGTTGACTAAATACCATGACCTATAAGGTCCTTCGAACAGTTTTGATAGACACGGGACAAACAGATCTTTATGTATCCCGCTCGTGCTTAGATAATCTTTTAATATCAGCAGAAACTGTTCGGGATCTTTCTCGGTTTTTGGGAAGGTTATCCGCCAGGAACTAACAATTCGACCGATTTTAATAGCGAAGTTGTTATCTCGCGAGTCGATACTATTAGGGGTCTGGCTACCCGTTCTTTGAATTCGACTGAGCGTCGGAGGAGGCAGCCGTCCGAGTTCATCGTCGTCGCTGGAGTCACTAGTACGCCAGGACAGCGAACCTCTTCTTGTCGAAAAATTACCGCGGTGTCTATGCGATAAAGTCAACGCACTGCTTTCTCCTTGACTCAATTGATTTCGAACGGCGAGATGCCGTGACGCACGACTGGTCGTTCTAGCGCGGTCGTCAAAATCGCCGGCTACGTTTCCTAGCCGAAATTGGACCTGTCGAAATTCCCTCCCTTCAAAGTCCTCGTCGATTGCATCTTGACGTCGTGAATTAATTGAACCCGTGATATTACCTCTATCGCGTCGATCTACATAAGGAACGAAAGCACGCGCCGTATTTGACGATAATCTATCGGCAGGATTTATGACGTGACGACGTAATGGTCGCGACTCATAATTTTGATCGCAAGATTCGTCGTCTGCACGATATTCAAATTCGTCCTCCGTTGGATTTCGCGCGGGCGAATTTTCGCGCCTAACATTTTCGTTCGCGACGGCTTGAGTTTCCCGTTCGTTATTTTGACGCGGTTCGATTTTCTTTTTTAATTCACGCATTTCATTTAGTAGCGCGCTTATTATTCTCCCGAAATTATCTAACTGATTTTCGATCGAGTCCGGAACGGTGTTAAGTTGCGCGGTTACTATTTCCGGTTGGATATTATGTATTAATGGTTGCGACCGTAGACCCGGAGGTGTGACCGATGTTCTTCCCCTGCCTCTACCGAGAGTCGGCGTAGGGTTTAGTCTTCTCTCCGTGGAAGTGGATCGAGAATCCATTGTTAACTCATTATTGGTATTATCCGTCATTGCTACGGTCGGCCGATTAACATTATGTTCATCGTCGGGTGGTGGAACAAAGGTTCCAGTCTGTACCGGTGGTTGAGTCTGGTTTCTGTTCGGTTTACGCTTGGGCGGTGAAGAAAACATATTGG
>NW_017136232.1:0-402 GCF_001652005.2 Ceratina calcarata | reverse complement strand
CATTCATATTATCATTTAGACTACATGCTGAAATTTTATTATGGAGTTATCCTTGTTTTCTTCTTATGAGTAGATAAATTCCTTCTTCGTAGAAACTGGATGTTGAATTATTTGACAATATTAAACAAAAATGAATCTCCTGTTGAGAAACACTATGTCATCCACAGTGCAATTACTTATAACTGTTCACTTCAAAACACATGGATAATAAACACTACACAGGGTCAGGGTCAGTCTTTAAATGGCTGCCATATCTTCTTTTGTCTATTACGCTCTGCTTCGCTTTTAATGCGTTTTTCGTAGTATACTGAACCGTTTAAATAAAATGAGAAGTAAGAAGTGAAATAAAAGAATTTAATTCATTAATTCATTTGCAACACCGCCTCTGTGTGTGTGTATGTG
>NW_017136231.1:0-402 GCF_001652005.2 Ceratina calcarata | reverse complement strand
CACTATATCCACAGTTAATCTTTATAAAATACAATTATAACTAGAATCTATTAATGACTTATATCTAAATAATTCAAACTTTAATGACTCGGTCTTTTCGCGTATTGTAATAATACAGGGTTTTCCACGCAACGTGTGCATCGTTATAACTTCCAAAATATGCGTTGCACGAAAGATTATTATATACAAAAGTTACATGGTTTAAAAGGGTACATTACGTAGTGCGTTTTTTTATAGTTAGAGGCGTTTCGGTGATTTGAAGATCAACTTTGTTTTTTTAACACAATACTACATTTTTTATACCAAAATATGGTAGAATATCGAATTGCAAGTAAAAAAGTATTGACTGTTATTAGCCCTAAACTTAATAGTTAACGAGTAATTTCACTTTGTTAAAGTTTT
>NW_017136230.1:0-402 GCF_001652005.2 Ceratina calcarata | reverse complement strand
ATTTGAAATATCAGAAACCGAATGGACGTGTTTATTTTTAATTCTCAATGATTCACTCTTTCATCGTTAACTCGATTAAAAAGCATGAGAATTTCTGATGATTCGATTAGAATGTCAAAGGTTATTCATTTAAATCTCAGCTGATAGATTGTATTTACATAGAGCGTTGGAATCGATTACTGTGATGCCACGTCGGAGATACATTCTGCGATCGTTCCACTGGAACGAGATGAACGCGAGGGGTTAATTGTTAACCCTTTGAGCTCTACGAACGGATATATGCTATCGATACTACCAAAGACTTTTGAGATAATGTCAGTGTATCTAAGTACCCATTTCTAGGCATTTGTTCTTTGCTTTTTAATATTTTACTTTAAATTATTAATAATCTTGGGTATTATA
>NW_017136229.1:0-402 GCF_001652005.2 Ceratina calcarata | reverse complement strand
CATATTTCTATCACGACGTAATTTCTTCTTTAATAATTAAGCAATTGTGTAATAGGCAGAGTTTAATTTGAGGTGAATGAATGAGATTTAAACGACGTTCAAATATATGTAGTGACAATTGAATAGGGTTTCGATTTAATGGTACGAAGCTTGGGAAGCGAATCGGAATCGATCCGCTCGGGCGGAATACAGGCCTCCTCTTTCCGCATTGTATTTCCTCGCGTTTTAACTTGACCCTGAAACGGTTTCCGGCTTCGCGAAAATCGACCCCGATGACTCGGTCGACCCGTTTGGCAGAGGCCAGCATGCCGAAATATTTTCGGGTCTCCGCACACGTTTCCTCCTGTCCTCGTGTCCCTCTGTACCCGTCTTCGTGCATCGGTACATACAGAGTGTGTGTGT
>NW_017136228.1:0-402 GCF_001652005.2 Ceratina calcarata | reverse complement strand
ATAGTAATTACGGGCATAATTAGCGTCGAACTGAATTGTTTTTAATATCTTAAGTCGTTTACTGATTTTAAATTTCTACGACATCGTAAAATATTAGATTAATCATGGAGATAAAAATATTGGAAATCGATCCAGCCTCATCTGGTAGTCTAATTCAATAATTAGACATTATATTTATTTCCCGTCGTCACGTTTTCTTGATAACTTTTATCGAAATACTGATAGTCTGAACACATAAATTAAAATTCCGTAATCGCTTCTTTGACTCTGGAAAAAAGCGTAGGTTTTATCTATTTACCAACTTTTCTACAATTTTGCGTATTTTTTTTTTGTTTTCATCAACAAACCGAGAGTAACGCCGTTTCTGATGAAACTGTGCCGAGTATAAAATCAGAGTATCAG
>NW_017136226.1:0-402 GCF_001652005.2 Ceratina calcarata | reverse complement strand
GGAAACATTTTACTTTTAGCATGGAGGGACAAGAGGGTTGTCACATGCCTGACAAATTGGAACAATGCAGGAATGACTCCTGTAAAAAGAATTTTACGAGGTGGTATTGAAGTTACCGCCAAAAAACCTAACGTTGTAATAAATTGTATAAAGTATATGGGAGGTGTCGATCGTGCAGATCAGTATGCCTCAACGTACTGTTTCTTGAGAAAATCGTTGAAATGGTGACGTAAACTGTTTTTTTGGGGCCTAGAAATTTGTATAATAAATTCGTATATTCTTTATAAAGCCACCAAACATCAGCGGAGAGAACAGCCGCTAAGTCATCTGCGGTATGTAGTTAGTTAACGAATTGATTGGAGATTTTCGGCAAACATGTAACCGGGCTTCAACATCAACCGC
>NW_017136225.1:0-402 GCF_001652005.2 Ceratina calcarata | reverse complement strand
GAAACCTCTCACGATCTCGACTCGCCCCCCCCCCCTCATTTTCCGTTTCGAGGAGAATCCCATCCCGTTCCCAACCAACACGATAAGCCCTCATTCTAACAGTCATCGATTTATTTCGTTCGACGTGGTGGATTCAATTGAACGACTTCTGTCGTCCCTTCCCAAATTTTCTATCTACAATTCAACTGGATTAACATAAAGCAAATTTACTTGTTCCAAAAATCAATCTTTTCAAGAACTTTTAATTAACGTTGACTCACCGCCAAGTTTTAAGCATGAGGGCGCCGTAGGTGAGAGAGAATCCAATCTCTCGCAGCCAAACTCGAACCGTGCACGTTATCACGTTCGGCCGAGGATACATCACGATCGTCTGAAACAAAAGAAATCGATTCCTCTTAACTT
>NW_017136224.1:0-402 GCF_001652005.2 Ceratina calcarata | reverse complement strand
TAGACGAGCTCACACCGAGACTGCAACGGATTAGAATTCGTATGATGCGTTTCAACTACGACGTGACATATGTTCCAGGCAAAATGCTGGTCCTAGCCGACTCGTTATCAAGGAATGTAAAGTCGAGTGGGGACGCCGACGGTGACACTTTAGAACGCGAAACAGATCTGCATGTAAAACTAGTAGTCGATTCCTTACCTGCCACGGAGTGCATGCTGGAAAGAATTAAAAGCGAGCAAGAAAGCGATCAGGTTTGTAAATCGCTTAAGGAGTATTGTACGCATGGGTGGCCGGAGCGCGGCAAATTGTCAAATGAGTTACGTCGGTATTATCCATTCAAAGAGAATATCTCTTACGCGGAGGGTTATTTACTGTACAATTCAAGGCTTGTTATACCTCCGT
>NW_017136223.1:0-402 GCF_001652005.2 Ceratina calcarata | reverse complement strand
TTTTACTACAGACTATTAGGAAATGAATTTTACTGAAATATAAGAATGTATCTTCTCAATGAGTCTTACATTAAATGCATAACAGATTCTTTTCAATCGAATTAATTAATAATTGTTTAACTCAAATTTTGTATTGACACTCTTGTCAAAGTGATGACTATTGTCTGGAAAGTACTTTTCAGCATTATTGAAAAAAATGTTCGATATAATAGAGTTTAGAGGTCAACTGGTTTGAAAAGGAGTAAATTAAGTATGAACTAAATAAATTAATTATCTTTCCAAAATCGTTACTGGGAATCGTTTTCAAGTTTTATGAAGCTTTCGTGATAAAGTATTGTTCACCGGTTTCCACGCACCTCGTTCGTTCTTTCTGAAATGTTTTGTTTAGGAAACCGAGTCTCA
>NW_017136222.1:0-5456 GCF_001652005.2 Ceratina calcarata | reverse complement strand
GTGACGGCTATTATAATTAGTCTTGAAATCGATTCAGGATACATAGTTTACAGGGAATTATCCCTAGAAGAAATAGCGGAGTATATCGAGTACTGGGAAGCTGATCATAGGCGCCGATTTTGGTGGTTGTGGTATGTGTATAGTTTTTCCATTCCTTTCTTTCTTATTAGTTTCTTTGACCTATTTTTTAATTCTGGTCTTTACTGTTTCTTTCCAGGCCAGCTGATGCTGCATAGAAGTATGATTATAAAATTAAAAATTTTTAAATATTAAAACAAATCAGAATTATTTTCACATTAAAATATAAAAAAACATAAAAATGTTAAATATTGTTTATTTCCTGCCTTTCCGTTCTTCTGCTTCCTCTGTTCCTCACTTGCATACGTTCGTGATTCCTCTTTTTCAACCGCACGCACGCACGCACGCACGCACGCACGCACGCACACACTTGTATTCACTTACCTGCGGACATCGTATCGTGTACTGTTGGTCGCATACGGCGATCCCCCCTCTCTTCTTGTCACATGTGTTAGGCTTCGCATACGTTCATGATCCCTCTTCTTCCGCACTATCCTTTTCAATCTCTCATGGCGAACCCAACTCTCCTCTTCACAAATGTCGCGTTACGCGTTGCACACGTTCGCGATCCCTTTTCCTCCACATTAGGTCGCAGGGACATTTGCGATGATCTCACTCTTCCCCCGCACTCCCGCAATAGAAATTTGCAGTATCAGCAATTTTTTGAAGGTTGCGATAGTCCCCCTCTTCCCCGTAAATCGCGTTAGGGTCCGCGTAGGCTCTCACCCCTTCGAAAAAATGCGGTATCACCAATTTTTGGAGGTCACATCGCGTTAGGGCCCGCGTACGTTCGCGATGATCCCCCTCTCACCCCTTCAAAAATGCGATATCAGCGATTTTTGGAGGTCACGGGTGATCCCCCTCTTCCCCGTGAACCGCGTTAGGGCCCGTGTACGTTCACGATGTCCAAAAATGCAACATCAGCAATTGTTTGAGGGTCGCATAAAATCGCTGATTCAGCAATTTTGAAGGTCATAGAAATGCTGAATCAGTGATTTTGAAGGTCGCACACGTGCGCGTCCCCCCCCCCCGCACCCCGGCGCGCCTACAAAAATGCTGAGTCAGCCCCCCGCTCCGCACCCCTCTCACCACTCCAGGGTTAGAAACCGTCTACTACACCTACTCTGATCTAACGCGCGGGCTTCGTCGCGGATTCGCTTTTCGCATTCGACCAACTCTTTCTGGAAGGCCAGAAGCTCGTCCTGGGATGGGACGTCCTCGGTCATGGCTCTTTTCGATCTCGTTTCCGGCGGTTTGGACATATTAAATAACTTCTACGTACTCACAGATTTTGCAATTTGAAGCTGTCGTTGCACCAACCGGCTACCTCCTTCGGTATTTCGCCGGGGCCGCACCTGGCGTATGCCAGTAAAACGTGACGCGAAATTTGATGGTGGTGATACGTTTTCTTCGTGAAGTTAGGTCGATTACGTCTACCGGGCACTTTTCTTGACACGATTCTCGCGGAGATCGCGGCGAAAGAGAATAACCTGAAGAATTCGAAGGCGAACTACGTTCTATGCCGTCATGTGTCTCACGGTAGAAGTTTCCTTGAGGCTCGATAATCGGTTGCCGCCCAGCGCGAACAGGAATTTCGCATGCAGGATTTGCCTGCGCGTCGTTCCGCTGCTGCTGGAGTGCTTCAAGCCGACGTTTCTTACACTCTTGTAGCTTCCTACCCGCTCGACAACCACGTTTGCGTTTGCGTCTATTTTCTTTGGGCTAGAAATAGAGAACTGATTTTTTTTTAAATAATGATTGCTACGCCTAAAATCGAATTAGAAATTTAGTCGTACCTGCACAACGACTTCAAAGCCCTATGCACACTACGTAAAAGTAAAAAGAAAGAAAGCTTGCACGTAGAAAGAAATAGAATATATACAATAAAAAAAACAGTGTGTTCATGTCATATTCAGTTTGAATCAATTAGTCACGCCCTGTCCAAGAGAACGAAACATAGAACAACATCGAAATATGGTACAATTTGCGGAAAATGAAGATCAGTTACGAGATCAATCTACACGATTGGCTTCCTACGAAGATTATATTGCGTGGGAAGAACGATGCTGCGAACTTATCGACTCGTTCAGAGAAAATGGCCAAATAAAGCAGCCTCGATTATCGATCGGTATTCAAACATCGATTGTAGCTAGAATAGTCCGGTTAGAAGGACTTAAATATTTGGTACGAAGACGATTTGTAGATGAGGGTGCTGGAAATCAACCGCCGGATTTTTCTGGCAAGAGATAGAAACAGCATTCAATAGTTGTATATTCACTGGAGCAGTTATAGACCACACGTACATCGAACCACGAAATTTTTTCGAAGATGCGATAGATGTTGTGTTGCAACACGTGCAGGCTGCTCTCGAAAAACACCAAGCTCTAAAAGTGAACGCTGTGTTCAACGGTCGATTCGTGGCAAATGCATAAATACTAAAAATGTAGAATTATTCCAAATATCAGATACAATCAATCATGAGTGGTACAATCAATCTGTTGTCCATAAGATATTGTGTGGGTTGGAAGAATTTCAAGAACGTGATAGTGGTTGGGCATTACAACAAATATTAAATCTGACCATCAGTCTAAATAAATATAATCCTGTGCAGGCAGGATATTATTTTAAACTACCGCAAAATACAAGAGAGTAATAATCGCCGTTAACTCTGAAGACAACGCATGTTTCATACATGGGCGATAGTTGCAGGCCTCTACCCAGTTACAAGACACGCAGAGCGATCATCGTCATATCCACATTACAATAACGTGTTACATTTTCGCAGCATAGAATTTCCAGTTTCTCTTAATCAAATTCAATTGTTTGAGAGACTGAACGATATTTCTATTAACGTGTACGGTACTGAAAATCATAAGATTGTACCACTAGGTATATTTCATCAATCTCATCTTCACATCTATCAAGAATTTCTCTCGACTAGTCGGCAGCAAGATGAGCAAAAATAAGAAGAAAAAATACATTTGTGATCGGTATGTATTGTTTTATTCGACATTATACGTTTCTGTTAGCTACAATAGAATTATAAACAAATTAAGAATGCATTCTTCCCAGGTGCTTGCATTATTTCAGCTCAAACGAAAGGCTAGAAAACCATGTAAGAGATTGTAGGCAAATTAATGATTGTGCTATCGAGCTGCCTAGCGAAGAGGACAAATGGCTGACGTTCCAGAACTATTCTCGAAAAAAGCGACTACCGTTTGCAGTATTTACCGACTTGGAGTGCATCTTGGAGAAAATGGGTGAGCAGGAGAACGAAAATTCATATCCATATCCATATTATCATCACAAAGTATTTAGTATTGGTTACTGTGTTCAATGTTCCTTTGATATGTCACTATCGAGATATGAGTGTCACCGTGGTGTAGATTGCGTTTCATAGTTCGTCGAAGAACTGCAAAATTTGGCACATTTTGTTAAAAATATTCTGTCCATTAGCAAACCTATGAATTCTTCATCACCTGAGCAATTGGACACACTTTTGAATGCAATGAATTGTTACATATGTGAAAAACCGTTTGCACCAGATGATGTTAGAGTTCACGATCATTGCCATCTCACCGGTCGGCTTAGAGGCCCAAATCACACAAATTGTAATTTACAATATTAAAATTCATTTTTCATTCCAATAGTTTTTCATAACCTATCGGGGTATGATTCACATTTTATTATCAACGAATTGGCTGATGCGTTCGAAGGTAGTATCGAAGTCTTACCGATAACGAAAGGAAAGTACATTTTATTCACCAAAACAGTAGGAGAAACATTAAACTCGCAAGATACAAGAAAATGTATAAAATTACGGTCATTGATCCATACAAATTTTGAAATAATAGTCTTGAAAAATTAGCATCATACCTCGCTAGAGATAAACAAAAAATTTTACAGTCCGAATTTAAAAAATTGTCTGTCGAAGATTTCGAATTATTGATGCGGAAAGGTGTCTTCCCATACGAATACCTTCATCGTCCAGGTAAATTATACGATACATATTTACTACAGCGGGAATCATTTGATAGTTCGCTGACAGGTGAAACAGTATCCGAGAGCGACTATGCTCATGCTGAGAATGTCTGGCAGCGTTTCAACATCAAAACTTTGGGTGAATACAGTGATTTGTATTTGAAGACCGATGCCTTATTACTGGCAGACATTTTCGAAACTTTTCGGCGAACGTGTATTGAGAGTTATGGATTGGATCCTGTTTATTATTTTACGTTACCAGGCTTCACATGGGATGCTATGCTGAAGCATACAAAAATCACTTTCGAATTATTAACTGATATTAATATGGTATTGTTTATCAAACGTGGTATACGAGGTGGCTTGAGTCAATGTTCAAATAGGTATGTCAAAGCCAATAATAAGTACATGCAATCATTCGATCCATCGGCATCATTATCATACTTGATATACTTCGATGTAAATAACCTGTATGGATGGGCAATGTGTCAACCATTACCTTACGCGGAATTTCGATGGGTCGACGACATTACAAATTTTGATCTCTCTTCGATTGCAACCGATTCACCCATAGGTTATATCCTAGAAGTCGATTTAGAATATCCACAGCATTTGCACGATGCTCATACCGACTTACCATTCTGTCCAACACGTGCCAAACCACCAGGCAAAAAAGAGGACAAGTTACTGGCAACGTTATACGATAAGCAGTGTTATGTTATCCATTATCGTAATCTGCAGCAATGCATGCAACATGGTCTTCGTATTACAAAGATACACCGCATCCTCCAATTCGCACAGTCTTCGTGGCTTCGCGACTACATCGATTTAAATACACAGTTTAGAACAAACGCGTCAAACGATTTTGAGAAGAATATGTATAAATTGATGAATAATGCAGTATTTGGCAAGACTATGGAAAACGTGCGAAATCATGTAGATGTGAAATTGGTAACAAAATGGGATGGAGCATACGGTGCCGAGGCAATGATAGCAAAACCCAATTTTCACAGTCGAAGCATCTTTTCGGAAAGCTTAGTCGCGATAGAATTGCGAAAGCTGTCAGTCAAGTTCAATAAACCGATATATGTAGGTATGTGCATTTTAGACGTTTCAAAAATTTGTGTGTATGGTAACTCTGTTCAAGTGTAATATTCAGTAAAAGTGTGTGACCAGTCGAATATTGTAACAATTTATATTCAACTTTTATTAATTAGTTTATTATTAATTAGTTTCTGTACCCGTCCTAATTGTTACGTTGATCTTTAGAATTCAATTCTTAATTTCTCAAATAGTAAAATCGTAAGCAATCTGTAAGAATGTTTGAAGTGTAGAAGAAGAAGAGGTGTTATAAGTGTTCTGCCTTCGGGCATATGATGCGTGAATGTAGTGAGAAA
>NW_017136221.1:0-402 GCF_001652005.2 Ceratina calcarata | reverse complement strand
AAGAAATGGAGGTCCGGAGACAAATTCGACGAGAAGAAGAAGAACGAAGAGCAGAAAGAGAAGGATTTCGAAGGTCAGAAAGAATACGAGATATAAATAGCGCGATGTTAACGATAGATGAAGAAATTCCTAGAAGTGTAAGACAAGCAGAGGAGTCAGAAAGTTGGGAAAAATGGAAACAAGCAATGGATGAAGAGATTAAATCAATGAAGAAACATCAAGTTTGGGATGTTGTTAGACGACCAAAAGACAAGAAGGTAATAAATAGTAAATGGGTGTACAACATTAAAGAAAATCCATCAACTAAAGAAAGGAGATACAAAGCACGACTGGTGGCAATGGGATGTAAACAGCGACCTGGATATGATTATGGAGAAACATTTGCACCCGTGATACGTGTTG
>NW_017136220.1:0-402 GCF_001652005.2 Ceratina calcarata | reverse complement strand
ACCCTATACAGGGTGATCCGTCCAAGTGCAGCCACCTAAATATTGTTATTTGCGATGATAGGAAACGTATAATATTTCTTATGTTGTCAAAAGATGATTGCTTTGCTAGTTTATTTTGTTCTTAGTTTTTAACGTTATTAATATTTTCTATGTTGTTTCTTAGTAAACGTAATTTTTTTATTTGCATATTATAGTTGGCATTGAAACACGTTCAAATCTATTAGTGATAGGACCTTAAAGTGATTAATGATTCCCAAAATTTGAATTTTGAAATTAAATATAAAATTCATTTCCTGAGTTAGGCAGCTTTGAAGTACAATAATAGTTAGACATAGTAGGATGTGAACAAAGTATTAAGGTGCAATTACAAGTACAATATGAAAAAAATACAAGGTTCAAGGT
>NW_017136219.1:0-402 GCF_001652005.2 Ceratina calcarata | reverse complement strand
ATGAAATGAAACTTTAGTAGAATTCGGGGAATCATTTTGGATTGTATTTGTGTTTGTTACAATGTATGGTGATAAATTAATTAATGATTACATGCTCTATGATCTTCAGAAGTTCTAGGAGATAGGGTGGAAATATTCCTTCTCGTAGGACAAGGAAACGGATCAGCGGGGTTGAGGAACCTTGTATTAACAAAGGAACGGGATAACCAGGTGAAGGATCAAGGAAGGGACCGGAGTTATCGACCCAGAGGGATCGGAGTACGCTCTAACATATGGATTCGTTATGTTTGCGCTTAATCTAATAGTTTATTAGGATTTAGAAGTATATCGATAGTAATTTTATCTTATTAAATTCATGACTTTTTTACGTGTTAGTTATTCGCGGGGAAGATTTAAATTTAT
>NW_017136218.1:0-402 GCF_001652005.2 Ceratina calcarata | reverse complement strand
GGTTTGATGATCCTTTTTTAGGAACTAGGTCATGCTGGTTTACAGATTTATGTATTAAATACATTTTTTATAGTAATAGAGGATTTTGCGTTCGTATGGAAATTAATTTAATTTGATATTCGAAATGACAAAACATGCAGATTCATTATTATAATAAAAAAAATAATAGCATCTAATATTTACTTTTAAAAAATTAATAACAATCATTTTGGGCTAAGAGCAAGGCGGCATCCAATTATAGTAAGACGTGAGAACGCAGATACACGTGATGAATAGATGCGACCTAGAATCTCGGATCTAAATTATAGGCGTATCCAGCGGCACGGCACGCTTGCTGACACGCGTAGCAGTTTAACCCTGATAAAGGAAGCAGAAATATTTTATCGATAATATTTTCAAAAA
>NW_017136217.1:0-402 GCF_001652005.2 Ceratina calcarata | reverse complement strand
AATTCAGACAAATAAAAATACAGTGTATAAATCAAAGTTTAAAGTAATACAGTGTTTTCACTGTATTTTCACTTATTATTTTCCCGGCTACAAAAATACAAAATGTTTTAATAGTAAATATTAAGTATGTTGCGCCCCCCGCGGCCGCGACAGTGGCGCGGTGCGCCGACCTACCGCTGCCGCTGCTGCTGCTGCTGCTGCTGCTATTGCAGCAGCAGCAGTCGTCTCCGACGCCGCTGGCGATATTGTTTTCGCCTGTTCCTCTTCTTATCCTAATAAATAATACACACATTTAATATATTATTGAAATCTACTTATATTTTTTTATGTAAAATACACGAATATAGTCACAATTGCCGCCTCCCACTCCATTTCCTCTGGAGGCGGCGGCGGGGCCGGGGG
>NW_017136216.1:0-402 GCF_001652005.2 Ceratina calcarata | reverse complement strand
GTCTTACACTTTTAGCAGAGATCTTACAGCTTATACAACCTTAAGAAGCCTCACTGCAATGGTTTCATATGTTCACCTGTTCGTGTGTTCATAAATTCCATTATAATATTTATATTAATTTGCATTTCATTATATTATTGCAGACACACTACAGGGCCAGAGCAGGCATTGCAACGAAACAAGGCAAACTTGTTGCATCGATTCGAGCTCTCCAAGATTCGCCTATAGGCCTACAACCATCTCGATGTCATCGCTCTGTTCTTTTCGATGCTCCGACAGTTGGCTGCCGACCAAACAGTAAAATAAAATCAGATTAACTGATCGAGTCGTCGAACCTGGAAACCCTTTGACGTTGTTCGGAACCAGGGACGAGAAGATCGTTGGGGGTAAGATTTAAAATTT
>NW_017136215.1:0-402 GCF_001652005.2 Ceratina calcarata | reverse complement strand
TTAAAAGAATGCATATTTAAATAATTAATCATTGAATTGAAGAAGTGAATTTTTAGTTAAACAAGGTGAAAGTCAAGAAAATGAAAAAAAAATTACAGAACTCGTCGAGACGAAATTGGAGGCGTAGAGCCGAGCGAGCGAGGGAACGGGTGGACGAAAGAGCGAGGTAAAACCAAGGTAGGTATCCCGCTATCAGTAACGTCAGTGGGTCAGTTAACAACGGGGTCAGCCGAGGGCGAATCCAGACTGCGGGTCAACCAATCGCCTCTCGTACGGCCCCGTCCTCCTGACAATGACTATTAACTGTATATGCACCCACAAAACCAAATTCGCGGTACACACTACGAATTTCAAGTTACATACAGTATGCGGTATTCGAGAGTAAAACTACTGCAACTACCG
>NW_017136214.1:0-402 GCF_001652005.2 Ceratina calcarata | reverse complement strand
GATAGAACGTAGGAGCAACAATCTTAGTGTGTTAAAATTTTTAAGTGTGACAATGTTAGGGATAGGCGGCCCTAATGGGGTTCGCCCGGGAGAACGGGTGTTGGAAATAACGGAATCAGAGAATTAAACAAAAAAGAAACCTGGTTTATTCAAAATCAATGTGTCTGTTTCCCTGGAGGATCTCTCTGAGTCCGGGATGGCCGGGAATTCACCGCATCCGGCTGGCCGCTCTCGAGTCGTCCTTTCCTCACGTCTAGCGGCGGCGCCGACTTCCTCGCTCGTGCCGTCTAGTATCACGATCGCTGAGAAAAATACAAAGAAATAAATATGGGTTCATGTCAATCATAAGAGCCGCACGCTGAATCAACTCAGCAGCGTGCTAAGTGGACTGTATGTTCCGGA
>NW_017136213.1:0-402 GCF_001652005.2 Ceratina calcarata | reverse complement strand
ATAAACGTAAGCATCTTCCTATTAGCATTTCTATTCTTATTAGCATTACGTACTCTAATATGACTTGTGGATTTCACCACCAGGAGGTGTACCAGACACGACACCGGGTGCACCATCAGTAGCGGTATCGGATGCACTATCAGCAACGGCACCGGATGCATTACCAGCAACGACACCGTGGGGACTGGGGTGCACCACCACCAGCGACCGTACTATGGCCAAGACCGTGGGCCGCACCAGCAACGGTTTCGACAGCCGGCCAAATAAGCCGAGACATAAAGATGGCTGCGTGGTCTGCCGAAGCAAGAACAACGTGTCAATTAATCAATAAGATATGTAATTGACTGAATTATACATATAATATATATGAATGGGGCCTTCATGAAAGAAAGTGAGTGCATG
>NW_017136212.1:0-402 GCF_001652005.2 Ceratina calcarata | reverse complement strand
GGCGATATACAGTGCGGTTACCGTTTCGAGAGAGGGAACGTGATTTCGGGGGTTCACGAGCAACCGTGTTGCGTCGTTTTCATGGGTTAAATAAAAGACTCGCCAACAATCCGACGCTTAACACCGAGTACGAAAGTGTTATGAATGATTATCTCGATGCGAATCATATGTCATTGGTACAGGAAGATTTCGAAGATGGTTATTACATGCCGCATCACGCGGTAATTAAAAATACGAGTATGACCACTAAGGTACGTGTAGTCTTCGATGCATCAGCAAAGGCGGATAAAGAAATATCTTTGAATGATATCTTAATGACCGGACCCACAATTCAAGACAAATTATTTGAACAGTTGACGCGTTTTCGCATGCACAAATATGTACTGACTGCAGATATTGCCA
>NW_017136211.1:0-5750 GCF_001652005.2 Ceratina calcarata | reverse complement strand
TGAATATATACTACATAGCAATCATTAATATTTGATCATGTGCTGTTTTTTGACTACTGAATTAAATAATTAATTTGAAAAATGTCTCTTTCACATTTCCTGCAATTATTAAAAACATGTATCTAATTTCGATGCGTATCCTAGTAATAAATGAGACGTATGATGGAAAATTTGTATGAATTAGCATATGAAAATGCAAAAGAGAGCAAAACGTAGTGTGTATATTTTTATGTTTCTCACAATTTAATTTAGCCACCTAATATTAGCAGAAAAAGCACAATACCGAAATGCACAGTATAAGATATTACAGAAATGTAAAAGATAAGAAAATAGTCAAAAAGAAAACACTCAAAATTACGTCAAAGGACCATTGGTTGAGGTATGAAAAATGTGTGTTAAAATGTTAATGAAGAAACTATGTAAAGAAAATATCGGCAGATATTGAATGTTATATGTACAACAAAAGAAAAGTAGTTGAACTATCAACCTTTCGACATGAACGACTGTCTATAATAAGTGTCATGGTTCTTTCATAAGTAATAAAAGAATAAGAAGAAGGTATGATAAATTATAGGAAAGGGAATATCATTCGAATACATGTTCATAAAATTGTACGAAAATTTTGTATGTATACTCGATTCTTTCGTGCCATTCGGTTCTCTCGAGTTTTCGGACCGGATCAGAAACCGAGTCTCGATTCGGTTTGATCGTCGAACTACCCGAAGATTGAAATATTTCGACACCTCCATTCTCTACCTCATCTTTATACCCTCCCAAAAAGTGATTATATTACTTGTATTTATCGAAATTCGTGAACCGTTCCAATGCATGTCTATATAGTTAGTATTACAAAATAAATTGAATTGTACCATTATTTTTACTTCTAGTGAAACGGAACGAGCGCTCGAGGCTCAAAGCGAAAGATTTCAAAATAACGTTTGCGAATATCTGCGAGGAATTCAAAGTGATGTATTAGCATATACGGAAGAGTTGAAGGAGTCTTTTACATCAATGATGAGTGAATTTGGTAATGAAAAAACCGTTTTTATTTACTTCTCTTTAATAAGAGAGAATGTGAAAATGAACTCAAAAGTAGATTTTGTTATTTAATTTTGATCCGTATTATTTGAAATCTTTTATTTAATGCTTGCATATTTATTTTGATTATTTCCGTTTCTGTTGCTGTTTTTATTAGGTATGGAAACGTTTTTTATCTATGAGAACATGCAACGAATAGGTAATCAATTATCCACGGTATTATCCGAAGAACACTTGTCTGAAACCAATAATCTAATGAACAACATAAACGAATCCGTATGTATGATTCAAATATTTTTTTACAATAGCGAACCACATAATATTTCTCATTTTCCATTATACATAAGATATATAGTGACTCTCATCAATATTCGGATATAACTTTTGTAATGTCGTACAGAGGAACTTAAATTTCTGTGGGATGTTAAAGGGCTTAGTGTACTCTATAACGTGTAAGAGAAACTTAAAAAAAAATATGCTATTCGTTGAAGTCTCGAATGAAAGAATTAAAGAACATGATTTATAACATTTGTCTGCGAAAGTCGTCGTTGATCGATGAAAACGCGTTTTGGATGAATTTTCATCTTTCTCTCTCACAGGCCGATTGAGAAAGAGAAGCTCTTCCATTAATTTCCATTATTTTCTTTCTTTCAGTCGTCTCGTCCCAAATTTAATCGTTAATTACTAATTAGACGATTAAAAAAATCCACAACCCTGATTGAAAGACGTAATTTATGAGACAACGTTCATGGATTTTAATTATTTCTTATTTATTTCAGTACTCGCACCTTCAAAATGGAGTACAGAGCATAGCAACGAACCAAGTGACAACAATGGAATTTGAGCACAAATTAATAAATGAGAAGTTTGTGGAATTAGCCGAAAGCGTCGAAGATATGATTGACAACGATATCTTAACAAACTTGATGGCTATGAGAAACTCAGTGTTTGAAAAATTGAAAGAAACCTCCGAAACAATTAACATGCTCGTAGATTCTTCATGCGAGCAGCAGCTAAAAATTTATAACGAAACATGCGAAAATGTCCTGAACGTTCAAGAAAACGTAAAGATCATTCGTGAAATGCAGAGATCCACTGAGAAGCAACAGTTGTTCTCGGAGGTACAAGAAACAATACGCCTGACATTCTTTTTACATGGTATTTTTGTTAACTGATACTCAATTAAATTAAAGATTTAATCGATTATGTATGTGCAACCCTCGGTATGAATCAATTTTATTTTATACTGTGAACATGAAATATTTTAATAGGACTCGCAAGTAATGATAGGTGACGTGAGTAGTAACCAGGCAGCGTTCATGAACGATAAAATAATCGAGATCTCCGATGCTACGAAAGCGACGTCCGAAAAATTAGAAACTCGTGTGACGGAATTTACCGCACGGAACAATAACGTTGTTGAGAAGTTGGAGCAACTGGAGAGCGACATTCACAAGTTCTTCACCCAAAATATGCAACACGAAGTACCTACAGGTATTTAACACCTGACGTTGTATTTACTACGCGTTTTTCGCAATCGCGATACCATTTTTTTTCATTATTCATATTTTCTTAGTTATTAATATTTTTTCCGACATCCATATTTTTTTAGTTATTAATATTTTTTCCAACATTCATATTTTTTTAGTTATTAATATAATTGATGATTAGTATAAGCACAAGGTGCCGTATTATATTTAACATAAAAAGGGCACGTAAAAATAAATAAATATTCATGATCAGTAATTGAGTTGGTAAAACTTTTGAATTGGTGAAGAATTAGGTCTGAATAATTATGTTTCCAGGAACAACTCCTTCGAAAAGAGAATTCTCTTATCCTCACCAGTTCACAACTACGTCTCCGCATGAACGAATTCTTCAGAGATTTCGGGAGACGAAGAAACTTGTCGAGCGACCGGAGTACGATGTAAGTTTTTGCACCTGTATGAAGTATAGAGTATATTGTACTTGGACTGTCAAACTACCATAATTTAATTTCCACACAAAAACTTGATCATTTTTTGAATGTTCTTATCTTTTACCTCCTAAACATAATAGGAAGATTCATTCATGGTCGACGACACACCATTGAGGCATCTTGCGAATTCGACGGCTGTGTCTGATATTACGCTTACTACCTCCTCACCTAACAACACGATCCTTGCTACGAGCAACGATTCATCCATATACATTTCAACGAGGGACTCAGCGAATTCCACAATAATGAATGTCACACGAACGTTGGATAGTAGTACAGTGCCCGTGAATTCGGACACGGTTTCTGGTATAGGTAAAGATTTCACGTAGGATAAACATTTTTGGGAATTTGGAAGATTTTTGCGAATCCTGAACGTTTACGACATTTTTGGGTTTTCGCATACCTCTATTGTATAAATACAGGAATCTGCTCTGAGCGTAATGAATCTTTGTATCGAACCAGATTATGAACACTGCTTTGATACTAGGATTAATAGAAAGGAGAATTGTGTACATAAGTCAGTTGCTTTTAAAGTGATGAGAATGTCAATATGTGTGCATGTATTACTTAGTGATGTAATGTATGATTTAATAAGAGTATAAAGGGTGTTCCAGGATGCACGAGTTTTCTCTAAGGGTAATTCCTGAAAAATTCTTCCTCTTTTTTCTCCAACAGTTATTAAGGAAGTTAGTGGAAGAGGAAATTTTGACTCAGAATTTCACCATCTTTCACATCCTCGGAGGAAAGTCGTGCATTCTACGAAAAGCTGTATATAGGGGTAGTAGAATTCTACTACTTTTTAAGACAATTACAGTGCCCAGAAAAGTAAGACTATTTTTAATAATTTTCTACGGAAATATAGCAAACGTAATACAGAATTTGCTTCAAGACCTTTATTGTAAATCCTTTCAAATGATTGCAACGCGAAAATGTGAAAAATGATTAATTTGAACCTTCAACTTTTATCAAATAATAGAAAAGAAATACATGTAATAAATAATAATAAGATTTAGTTCACATTAAGGTCTAGCTTCACAGACATGATGGCACCGCAACAGCACCGTAACGCAANAGATATTAAATAAACTCTTAGTGATCTCACATTACCTGCTCATTGTTAAAATATTTTTAAACAATTGAAAAATACTGTTTAAATAATGAACTCTGCTCAATAAACAGTAAATTCTTAAAACGCTTCGTATTGAGCGAAGCGCTTGTTCACGCGTCAAAGGCCGGGCATCCGGATCCGAGCCAACGCTCCCGATTTGGAACTCTCGCCAACCGAGCGCTCTAATTGGTCGGGTTTTTTGTTAATAACTCCTTAACCACGCCTCGGACAATTTTTTCGCTAAGGAAAATATTGTTTAAAATTACGTCAGGAACTTCCCATTTCAATATCTGACATTAGTTTTGGGACACCCTGTAGACTCAAAGAGTTAGAGCCGCACGATGTCAAACCATTGTTCATCGGAACGCGGACGTCGCCGAACCAGGGGTCTCATAATTTATCCCGCACGGCTCGCTTCCCCTCTTTTTCGCCCGTATTTCGATCCCCACTACTATTCTCCTCATGCGCCTTCGCTGACCATGCCTAACATACCCCCATCAAGTACCAGTCCCCACCATGGTCGCGTCGCCCCCACTTTCCGGCCGAGGGATAAATTATGAGAACCCTGGTCGAGCGCAGAGATACCAGGTTGAGGACGGGAGCCACCGAGCTTGGAGCACACGGATACAGTGCAATNTGTTTAAACAATTGAAAAATACTGTTTAAATAATGAACTCTGCTCAATAAACAGTAAATTCTTAAAACGCTTCGTATTGAGCGAAGCGCTTGTTCACGCGTCAAAGGCCGGGCATCCGGATCCGAGCCAACGCTCCCGATTTGGAACTCTCGCCAACCGAGCGCTCTAATTGGTCGGGTTTTTTTGTTAATAACTCCTTAACCACGCCTCTGACAATTTTTTCGCTAAGGAAAATATTGTTTAAAATTACGTCAGGAACTTCCCATTTCAATATCTGACATTAGTTTTGGGACACCCTGTAGACTCAAAGAGTTAGAGCCGCACGATGTCAAACCATTGTTCATCGGAACGCGGACGTCGCCGAACCAGGGGTCTCATAATTTATCCCGCACGGCTCGCTTCCCCTCTTTTTCGCCCGTATTTCGATCCCCACTACTATTCTCCTCATGCGCCTTCGCTGACCATGCCTAACATACCCCCATCAAGTACCAGTCCCCACCATGGTCGCGTCGCCCCCACTTTCCGGCCGAGGGATAAATTATGAGAACCCTGCGCCGAACTGCCTCAAAAAATTAAGAGAACGCTAGAAGAGACAAAAAAAAGAATTTTCTTATCTAGCGTCCTGCATTCATTGCCTCTACCGCACGCCATCCCTACCCTCCCCAGAACCCTTGAAAACGAAACGTTTAAAGTTTAAACAAATGGTTATAAGAAGGGAAGGACGTACCGTGGGTTGCCGAGGCTGTAAAATGCTTGGCTTAAATAACGGTTAATAGCTTTCTTGTCTAATTTTGTTCGCAAATCCACAATCCACCGAACATTATTTATATTGTTTTCGATAATGTTACAAATTTTGAGAATCATATCACAATTCTGAATTCGAGGTAATTGAGAATTGACCGCAACGATTCAGAGATTTTCTCAAGGTCACAGATCACTGTACAAGCCGGTATCTTGTGCAATCTCTTAGCATGTGATTTCGTTTTACT
>NW_017136210.1:0-403 GCF_001652005.2 Ceratina calcarata | reverse complement strand
GGTTTTGTTATTAACGCTACCGTTTTTATTTAAATCATTGAATTCGTGGGCAAATGCTTGACATTGTACGACACGTAATATGGTTTGTTTAGCTGCTCGTAGTTCATCAGCTGTAAGAGAACCGTATGATTTTTGACCTGCTTTTTGAAACTTAATCAAAAATCTCTTACAATACGCTATAACGCGAACTAGCTTTTGGAAAGATGAAACCTTCGGCAATGCGAAATCATTGTGCATGTTGATGTTCATCACAATTGTTTTGCGAACTTCTAGCAAAGGTTCAGAGTTTAATATCAGGTTAGGCGAGTCCCGCTCGTTTGCGCTCAACCAGCTAGGACCATATTTCCACATTTCATTTTTCAAAAATTTGCTAACGGTCTGTCCCTTGATAGATAATCTGGTG
>NW_017136209.1:0-403 GCF_001652005.2 Ceratina calcarata | reverse complement strand
GATATGAATATTATGAATGAATGTACTCATTTAGAATAGTATACTTATTTCTCAACAGTGATACCAAGGGATGTGCTTATAAATTATGCACTTTTATGAATGATACGAATCCTGGCATTAGCATTCGATTGGAACAAAACGCTGGCGAAGCTCTTGCGAAAGACTGGGATTGAACATAGTATGGAAAGTTGCTCTGTGCATTGTGGCTTACGACGTATCGAATTTTTGCTATTAAAACCACCAGGTTGCATATGATGCAAACATGATACGCTCCCATAATGAACATATACTTTCACTAGAAGTCTATATATGTATACGACGATGAATTATTTTTATACAACTTCGACATCTACTGGGTCTACATATGTAAATTTCATATTTATTTCATAAAAATTGTGTACTT
>NW_017136208.1:0-403 GCF_001652005.2 Ceratina calcarata | reverse complement strand
GTTCAACTAAGAGAACCATTAACTAATCGATAAATAGAATATATTTACTTATAATTAACATAATTGTAAGCACACACAGCTTTATTCTTGAGACGGCTATGATAAAATTCTTGCAATATCCTAACAATAAAAACTGTGTATTATGATTAATACAAAGTGCAATTTGTAATCTAAACAGCATTTGTTTTTATTTCTTCGTTCATTATACATTTATTGCTCTAAATAGATTTGTAGATTGATAGATTAATTGCACAAAGTGTGATATTTGTTCCAAAATTTATCTTTAATTAATTGTTAACAGTACAACTTTTAAACGCGATGCAGGAATAGAATGGAATTTCACGAGGCAATAAGAAATTCTCATGCAGTAGAATTTTTTTATAACTATAAAAGAAAAAATATG
>NW_017136207.1:0-403 GCF_001652005.2 Ceratina calcarata | reverse complement strand
GTTCCACCCTAGCGGCTCCGCTATGGAACATAGGCTACGACGTGGTCCTACGCGCCCCACAACTCGACAGCACACAGTTAACTGGATATGCAGACGACACCATTGTTACTGCAGCGGACAAAACCATCCAGGGAGCAATAGGCAAAGCGGAACTAGCAACGTGGAACGTACTGGAAAGAATAAGAAAAATAGGCCTCAAGGTAGCAACAAATAAAACAACAATAACTTGCTTCCACCCAAAAAACATGACGATCGCTAAGGACTCGAAGTACATGACGATCAACGGTATACGTTTACCAACGAAGACGGAAATGAGGTATTTAGGAGTAATCATGGATGAACGACTGTCATTTACCTAGCATGTTGACAATCTCATTCCGAGACTGAGAGGCTACTGCAACGC
>NW_017136206.1:0-403 GCF_001652005.2 Ceratina calcarata | reverse complement strand
GATAAGTACTTGCTTTGAACGATATTCTAGAAGTTTCTAGAATATCTTATTTATTTATTTAAGTATTTGAATGTATCCTAAAATTTTTCCTATTTTTCTAATTCCGATTGGAATTTTGAAACATGCATCAATTCCAACGCCCTCAATGTGGTTCGGCGTCATTTTGAATTTGCTTATTCGTTTTAACCTTTTTGGTTTTTTTCCTCTCTGGTTTTAAACATGGATGTTCAACACGATATTTCATAAAACAATCGCAACGAAGTAAGTAACAATTTATCAAAATAGTAAATGCTATTCGTTAAACTCTCGAATAAGTAAATAATAATAGGAATCACTGCAGATCCTTGTAAAATGAAACGCCGTTATGGCACACAGGCTTCTATAAAATTTTAATTTCACATAT
>NW_017136205.1:0-403 GCF_001652005.2 Ceratina calcarata | reverse complement strand
TTGTTATTGTTTATTGCTTTTCGTTTCGTTTGCTCTTTTCCGTTTTCGCTCGTCGGACTCGTTTGGGCTCGATGATTTGCGTCTTTCCGGTTCGTTCCCGTCTTCTCGTCTGTTCTGCTCGTTTGCTAGTGTTTATTGTTATTGTTTATTGGTTTTCGTTTTCCTTGTCTTTTTGTTTTGCGTTTCGGGTTATTTTCGTTTTCAGGGGTCGGTGTTTCTTGATTCGTTCGCGTCTTTCTTTCGTCTGTTTTGTTCGTTTGTTGGTTTTTATTGTTGTTGTTTTTTGCTTTTTATTTCATCCGATTTTTCGTTTTCGTTCGTCGGGCTCGTTTGGGCTCGATGGTCGGTGTTTATTCGATTCGTTTCCGTCTTCCCGTCTGTTCTGCTCATTTGTTAGTGTTTT
>NW_017136204.1:0-403 GCF_001652005.2 Ceratina calcarata | reverse complement strand
GCTCCTTCACAAGCTTCACAGATTCCAGGATAGTCTGCCTAGTGGCTTTACTGTCCTAGTTCTTATCCTTAGGTGGCATCACGCGCACCACATTACGTGAAGACCTAGCCACCTAAGGAAAAACTCCTTCAGAGATCACCTTCATCATATCGGCATAGGTGGTCCCTTTGGTAACGGTTTTTGGGCCCGTCGCCGGCCCCAGCGTGTAACGGATGCAATAAAGTATGACCCGAAACCCCATAACCATCTGGCGACGGCAAGACGACACCCGTCCGGCACCTAAGTTACGACCTTGGACGCAGGTAGGAAAAACCACTTTCGGTTTTTCCTGGAAAAGCGGCCACCAACAACCAACCCCTCCTTCGTTAACTTTTACCCTATTGGTGCGCCTCTGGCACCCAAA
>NW_017136203.1:0-403 GCF_001652005.2 Ceratina calcarata | reverse complement strand
TCACTATACATGATCATTAACACTAACACATTATATTTATTAATTTTAATTCTATGAACATTATTATTTATTAGAAAAACTGCTAGAATATCTTGAAGAGTTAAAAAACGATTTGACTCGTTGTAAATGACTAGGGACTTGTACTTAAACAGTGGATACGTGTATGAGCTTGACTCCTACAAGAGAAACGTAACTGGCATCCTTAACGGGACATGCAAATGTACGTTAATGTGTAACGCCGTGAAATGTAACGGGAGCAAATGCATATGATCATAATATGCATATGTACCGAGGCTTGATGCGTTCGTTGGGACGCTGAGGGATGGAATAGGGAAAGGAAATTGCTTGAAACTGTAACGACTACTGAAAAATAGGCGATAATTAGAATTGTTTCATTGAAAGT
>NW_017136202.1:0-403 GCF_001652005.2 Ceratina calcarata | reverse complement strand
ACATTATTCTTTTTGTTTCATTTGAACTGCTATACGTGTAGAGTTATATAAATATCTCAAGCGCGAACAGCTGTCAAAAACCGTAAGAAAAATAGCTCCAAGAAACGAGACCAAAAATGAGGTATACTATTTTTTTTTTTTTATATCGACCATCTGGGGGTTATTGGAATTGGGGGCCGACCCGGGTTAAGGGGTCGATTGACAGTCAATAAGTTCAATGTGAAATTCTGAGGCGATTTAAGGCCAAAACTTAATCATTTTTAACCAAATATTGCTAATCTTGCTACGTATCATCAAACCCATCCGTTTCACTGATTGTAGAGTCAGAAAAAATATTAAAATGATAACTATAGTTTGTATTACATACATTAAAATATGTGAAACGTCTAATTGCAAAATAAAT